>NW_019525498.1:894124-898883 GCF_002814215.2 Seriola lalandi dorsalis
GTCAGCCAATCAGAAGAGAGGCTCAGAGCCTCCTTTCTTCTGATTGGCTCACCGACCTGTTGTTACTAGAGCTGCAGAGAGAAGCCTGAGAGAGGAGATGTAAAACTACACTGAGATGGTTTTTATATCTTCTGATGAATCAACACTTTGAATAAGACACAGAAGATGTTTGAACTATGGGACCTTTAAATAAAAGTGAAGACAAGATAAAATCCTTGTTAAAATGAAAATGTTTATGATTCAACGAGCTTCAGCTTCATCACGTAGAGAAACTTCCTCGATCTCTGTAGATCCTGATCTTACGCTCCACTTCGTAGAAAGATGCAAATTCTGTATGTTTGTTGTTTCTCATGAGGACGCCGCTCGCCTTCATAAACATCTGCCACGCTTCATGTCTCGCTGATCCGCCTCCCGCCACCCCCTCCCCCGCTGACCCTCCTCCAGCTCTAACAGCAGGACTCGCTGACTGCACTCAGAGACCAGAGACCAGGGAATGGCTCATTATTCAGACCTGATCTGAGAACAGCGGATCGGGCCTGAATGTTTACATGCAGAGAGTTAATGGGGACCTGCGAGAGGAAATGAACCCACTGAGTGGATGTTTGCTCATATTTCAACCTGGTTTGGGATTCTGTTTTTGCATGAGCCTTGTTCCAGTGTGTTCACCTGTGTACTGACAACTGTAGAACTCAGGTTTACTGCTGCTCTGTTAATGCAGCGCAGTTACAGCTGCTTTGCATGTAAACTGATGCTGTTATGTGTTTTTAGCTTCACTCCATCTCCAGTACAGTGGAGGAGAAATCAAAGAGTAATAATGCAGGATAGAGACGAGCCGGGTTAATGCTGCATTCACTGCACGTCAGGAGAAAGGGAACGAGCAGTTACGACCTGGAAGCGTTCATGCATAATTCCCAGATGGTTTCAGGACGCCCCGTCGTTGCACCACGTATGAGGAAACGTGACGTGACTGATGAGTTGTGATTTGGATGAACTCCTTTAAGTCCGTGCAGCTCAGACGCTTTAGCTTGTTAATGGTGGCAACACGATGCAGTGACTGACACAAGTCAACACAACTTCAGGAAACCAAAGAGATAAAATACAAACTCACAAAACGTTTTGACAGTTCCTTCAGAAAAAAGTACTTTTAATTAATGAAACAAGCAAATTGAGAAAAACTGCTGCAGATACAGAAACACTGTGAATCCCACAACAAACTGATGGACACTGAACACCTCGTCAACAATGTTTGAACATGACACAACTTTAATTTTTGTTGTGACATTCAGGTATAAATGGAGATGTGAACTGTCAGCCTCTTTACTTTTTACTGACACATGAAGAAATTCACAGGAAACACACAAACATAAATCCAACATAACAACAGAACCAAGTTACGTCTCAGCTCGTTTCCAGAGGACACATAACACTGACGAACAACCTTGTCAGTTATAAAAGGCTAATGCTAAATGCAATAATATCAGAACATAAAAACACATTCACATTCGCTCTTTTTCAAACATCATCAGTTGCAGTGTTTCTGTTATCTGCAGCATACGTGTTTTTTTCTCCTTTGCTTCTGTTTTGTTTCCATTTGTATTCGATTCGTTGCAGTGCACTGACCCCTCAGGGCCACCGTAGATTGAGGAGCTTTTTAAACTCATTAAAATGAGCCGTAAATATGGACTTTACTAGAACTGACATGCATACCAAAATACTGTACTCTACGTAAACCCTCGTTAATCTTGTCTCCAGATGTTGTAGTAGAGCTGCACGAGTTTTAGAGACAAAGAAACAGACATCTGCTCCTGTCGAGGAGAAAACTGGAATTTCCAAATATGTTCCATCGGTTAAAAGCAGCACACCAATATTTAGATTTTCCTGTGAAGGGAAATTCTCCTTTGTCCTGTGTGAGGTCGTCACCTCTGCTGGAGCTGGTGCAGACAGTACGTTGCTCAGGGGCCCTTCAGCAGGACAGTGTCTGCACTCTCTCATAAGTTCATGCACAGGTTGAAAAACAGGAATAAGGCTCTTGAAAAGTAACTGGTTCCCAGGCTGCATGTAAACATGGTCGCTGACTCCTGATTGGCTGCTCTCATCACTTAAAATGCACCTTGCTAACTTTTTGTTTTTGCATCCACTGAACAGCCCAGCAGAACCCAGCCCCGCCCATACCGGCCCGGCAGTACGAGGTGGCGATGAACCGGCAGCAGCGCTACTTCCGCATCCCGTTCATCCGACCGGGCGACCAGTACAAAGACCCGCAGAACAAGAAGAAGGGCTGGTGGTACGCTCACTTCGACGGGCCCTGGATCGCCAGGCAGATGGAGCTGCATCCAGATAAACACCCCATCCTGCTGGTGGCAGGTCAGTACAGTCACTGTTTGGGGGGGGGGGGGGGGGGGGGGGGAATACAGGTAGAAAGGTATGTGGGACAGAAAACAGGAAGTAAGAAAAGACCATAGAAGAAGAAAGAGTGGAGGGAGGAGGGGACGGAGAGGTGGAGGCTCCGACATCAACAGAAACAAAAGAAACGAGAAGTGACATTTCATCGACCGCTTTAATGGACGTTCAGGAGTTTGACTTTGTGACAGGGCAACGTATTCATCGTCATCATCATCATCTCAGTCAGGTGGTTTCGCTGCCGGCTGTAACGAACACGACGCTCTGAATCATTCATCAGGGTGTGTGAAATTTCCCATGAGCGCTGTGGAGTTGAGCTCCTGTCAGCTCTGATCAGAGCAGCGCAGTGACGTGTCGACTCGTGTACGTGACGTTATCTGACAGGCAGCGCAGCGAGGCTCAGGACATGAAGTTTTTATCAGAGTTACATCATCATCATCATGAGACGCGGCCCAAGTGTTTTACCGCCAATAAAGACGTGTTGAATCCGTTCAGACGGATTAATAAGCAGCAATAGCAAGCAATAAGCAGGTTTATGCAGATGAGCTCATTAGAGCCAGTGCTCACGTTAACTACACTGAGGTGGGATTTGAACGCACGAGATGAAGTTTTCATTTGTCTCCCGTGTTGTTGCTCTCCACCTTCTTCAGCGGCGGAGGAAGTATTCTCAAAACACTTGAGGTTTAATTTCTCCTTAGCTGAGGGAGATACTTAAGGCTGTTGCATGTGTTTCCTAAGTAAAGGGATAAAAGTTAAGTAATTTACAGCAGTAAATGAGATTTTACAGCAGTAAAATTCTACTGTTTCCATGGAAACTGTTTGCTGGCATCAGCTTGTGATACCTGTCATCACGTTTGGGAAGATTGTTCGCGTCACAACAAGCTATAAAATCACAGATTGTAACAAATGACACGTCACAGCACAAAGAAAACAAACAGTTGTTTTGTTTGCACATCTGTCTCACATCTGTGTGTTGATGAGTTCAAACCTCAGGACTCGCTGTTATTAGAGGATTACAGCCGTCTGAGGGACGGTGGCGAGCTCTGGGTCTATGAGACCGTGACGCTGTGTGATGTGAAACGTGTGTGGTCGTCGCTCCGAGACAGGAAACGGATCCCGCTGTAGTCGAACAGTTGGTATTTTGGAGCAGCAGTGGTACGTGGGTGAGAAACTAACTCATATAAGAGTCGACTAACACGCTGCTGGAAATTCATTATTGGCTCTACAGCTGCAGGTGAGTCATGCACACTGAATGCAACACACGGCTGAACGTGTTCAGGGGATGAAAAGTGTCGTCTGCAGTTTGTATTTAACTTTACATCCGAGTCCAAACTTCTGAGATGAAGATATTTAAAGGAGCTCCTTGCAAGATTTGCTATTGCTACATAGCTAACATTAGCATTAGCAGCTGTTTACTGACCAGTCTTGTCAAGAGCTTCAGTCATTGTTGAGGTTATAATACGACCTCTGAGCAGCTACGTCTTCAGGGCAGACCAGGCGCTGCAGTGACTTGGTATCGGAAAGTGACGAGCTGGGCCATCTGGGCTGGGGCTAGCTGGTTAGCTAACGAGCAACCAATCACGATCCCCTTGTTTTTATTCTTAATGGGGCCCCTTTAGGGAGGTTTACTTCTGAGATGTCGTTGCAAATTGTCCATTGGTTGTTTCAGGGGGAGGGAGCCACCTTTTGAGACATTGCTATGGAGTAAAGTTTGGCGGCCCTCGGCAGCCCCCTACCAGCCTGGGGCCCCATGCTAAACGTAACCGAGATCTGTCTCAACATTTAGGCTGTGAACATGTTAAAGTGTTTATTTCCCAGCATCCTTTGGTTTTTCTGAGTGTTCTCTCAGATTCGGGGCGTCTCCTGCAGGGACGGACCAAAAGTACTTGAAACTACTAATTTCTAGTTAAAGCTACAGAACAAACACTGCGCTCGTTATCGTCATCACGTCGTTGATTCCTAGTTTCTCATGGTCCAGACTTTAACTTTGAAAGGTCACCACTTTATTTATTGAACAGAAACAATGAGGATTTTGTCTCATTAAAAACATGTTAATAAGAAACACACAGTGCAACAGCTGCTTGTAAACTTGAGCTACTGTAAATTTCCTCCCCCAGGAAAGGACGACATGGAGATGTGCGAGCTGAGTCTGGAGGAGACGGGCCTGTCGAGGAAGAGGGGAGCAGAGATCCTCCCCCGGCAGTTCGAGGAGATCTGGGAGCGCTGCGGGGGGATCCAGTACCTCCGCAGCGCCATCGAGAACCGACAGGCTCGACCCACCTACGCCACGGCCATGCTGCAGAGCATGTTTAAGTGACGGAGCCACTGTGGGGTGGAGGTGGAGGTGGAGGTGGGGGTG
>NW_019525498.1:898982-982774 GCF_002814215.2 Seriola lalandi dorsalis
GGGGGGGGGGGGGGGGGGGGGGGGGAAGTTTTGCAGTGAACCCTATGCAGAAAAAAAAAATCATACTAAATGATCACAGCCAGTGGTTTTCCAAGGAAATCTGTTCTCTGTAACATTTCTGCAAGTCTAACTACGAGGCCTTAATACTACTTTAACAGGGTGTAATTGCCAGAAGTAGGACTTCTTCTTTTTTTGTTTTGTTCGAAGCTGCCTCCCCAAACAAGAAAAACTTAATTCCTCTGTAATTATGCATTCCTGATTATTACACTCAAGTCTCACTGGTGTGTCGCTTCCATCTTAACAGCTAGCTGGTGACCCCTCCAACTTAAAACCTGCTGTTTACATTGTCTTCATGTGATTCTTACAGGGCAAACAAAAAAAACAAACTTGCACAAGGAGTTGTGAGCTCTCACCGTGAGGCAGTGCTGCATGAGTGTCAGATGATTCCTCCTGACTGCACTCGTAATTAAATCCAATATTTGATAATAACTTACTTTTTTATTTTACCTTTTGTCTTTCCAGCCGAATGTAACTCCAGACCTCGTTGATTTGTTCATGTAGTGATTCCTTCTTTCTTCTCATCATGTGTGATTTGATGTGTGAAGCTAATGAGAAAGGTCCAAAAACTTTTGACTTGGAGACCAAACGTGGCTCTAAACATGAAGCCCTTTTTTTTGGGCAGAGCAGTGATTCAACTCTGTGATTATTCTTTTTTCTTTTTTCTTTTTTTTGTCTGGGTTTATCAAGCGAAGCAGAAAATGTGAATTAATTATGCAACTGCTGAGATGCAACTCCACGTGTTGCTGCTGTTCGAGAGCAGATCAGTGCCGCAAAAAAAAAGTCATTCACATCATCTTTAGTCTTTAAATTTGATCTTTTCACACGAGGAAACATAATTTGCCAACGCAGTGACTCCCAAGGTAGTTTCAAGTGTTTTTCATTGACGTCATCTTTAAAAAAAAAAATTTAATCTCCATTCGGCTGTTTTGTTGAATAAATTCACCTGATTCCAGAAAATGTTTGAAAGTTTTAAGATCTCATCTCTCTGCTGTGCGAGAAGCGAGTCGGACGTGTTGTTAACTGTGGACGATGCACTGGTACTCAGCCATGAACTGGAACATTCATACAACACTGAAATATTTTCTATACAGGAAGTGCAGCACGTGCAGACGGCAGTGATATTCCTACTGGACTGTAAAAGTTTATTTTTGAAAGAACAGTTTCTACTTCAGCGGCTCGGGATCGTGAGGTTGTTAAGGGAAGCAATAAATCGTGCAAAACTAAGCTGAGAGATTAAACCGGGCCTCCTGCTGCGTCGTGTACAGAAACAATTTAAAGACAATCTGCCGTGACGTCACACCTGTGCTTTTCACCTGAGGCTGCTGAGTTTGTTCCCGAGCTTTCTGTTCCTCTTGACGCTCTTCTCTGCACAACAGGTGACTGGGATTGTCTGAGAGCACGAAGATCCGCCTTGTTGCAAAGCAGCTGATCCCCTTTACAGACGGCATTAACATGCAGGAGAGCAGCTTGAAATCAAAGACTGAAGGTCTGAGAGTCAGCGAGGGCACGGACACGAGGCTCAGATGTCCTGATCGGATCTAAAGATTTAGTTTAGATGTCTAGATTTAATTCAGCGATTGCTTCCACAGATTGTAATGACTGTATTTCAGTGTTGAGCTGATCTGACTACAAGTTGAAATTTAGCAACTGGAGTAAAACTTTCAGTCCAGTTCAGCCCAGTTTCCATGTGTCACTGGACCTGCATCATGCTAATGGGAAGGGACTGGTTTCACAAAGAGACGATTATCCAAAGGCCATTTGTGAGGTCTTAGACTAAAGTTTGATTATCCCGGACATGAGCAGTCACAGGGATTTCATCGGAAACGGCCAAACAACCCCAACAACTACCAAAGATAAGAGCTGCTAAACAAAGTCCAAATATAAGAGTAAGATAATCACACTCAACCCAGAATTTAGTTAAATCCTTCACTTCCTTCAGACTGGAAAAAAACATTTTGTTTATGAGAAACGAGTGATATCTTGAGGGCGGGTCGACAGGCTGAGACGAAACACGTCAGATAAAGGAACAAAATGCAAAGTTTAGCAAAAACAACGTCGCTGTTGGAGGCGACATTGTTTCCAGTTGCACAAAAACAAAACGAATCCATGAACATCAATCGTCTTGGCATCTGAATTTCAGCTCTGACTGTGAGTGGGGTCTTTGTGAAACCAGCTCCCGACCTTTGAGGCTAGAAGACGTCATCATTTATCATTTGTTTTGAAACATAGAAACGTGTGTTTACACCCTACACCACCCTGTAACACATTTTCTGATCAACAACTCTTGACTCTTGGCCGGTTGTGTTTTCTCACCTCCAGATCAAACGCTGTCTTTCGTCCAGGCTTCGTTTCCTCCGGCGGTTTTTCCCTTTAGTTTTGCTGCGTCCTGCTTCAGCCGCTGCTCCCTGTAACATCAAATACATCCAGTACAAAGAGAAAAAAACTGTCAAAATATGATCAGCTCAGGTTCAGATAGGGCTACATGTTCAAAGTCATGAATTTAAAATTTAAAGTTTGGCTTGAATCGCATCAGAAAAGATTGAATTCCTTGTTGTAGAGCAGAGAGTTTGTTGGATTCAGCCAGAAACACACGGAAACAACAAACACTGGATCTGAATACGTTGTCCAAACCTCTGTCTGCATGTTAATGCCGAATGCAAAGGGACCACGCTCTGAGCTTTGCCCCATTAAGACCTCAGTGTTGGTTTTAACATCATTTCCTGAGATGTAAAAAGAAAATGTTCTGCATTTGCTGCAATCTGTTTCTCTCCACACATTACAATCATTCCTCGGGAAGCACTGCCTTTGTCCACTGTCATTTTTCTAACGCTGATCTCTAACAGATGAATAAATGCATTCCATGTTTCACTCACCTCTCTGCTTCTTCTTTCACTCCAGTTTGAAGCAAGTGACGCTGAATATCTGGGAAAATACCCTTTAAATAACATGAAGAAAACTGACGTCTCTTATTCAACACAAGTTTGTATTTTCAACTATTCATTGTAAAACTCACATAAATGACAGTAACAGCTTAAACAAGAAAAGTCCAAATACAGTCATTGGGTTTTTTGGGGGGTTTTTTTTCTGCCAAAAAGCAGCAACAAACATCAGTAGTTCTGCGGACTCGAGAAAAGAGCAGCGATTTACAACCGAGTATTTACATCAACTGTACAAGAGAAATGTGACGGGGACCGACCAGCTCACATAACGTTCACACACACAGTGCTGACGATCCTCTTTGTTCTCTGATTTCATCGTGTCAGGAAGGTTCATGAGCCAAATAAGAAAGAAATAAGGGTTTCACTTGCCAGCTTTTTCCTGAGCTTTCAGTCATATTAAAGTTCTGTGATTTAGCTGTAGCTCTTCCGCCACGTCGATGACGGCTGAGGAAACTCCATCTCCTGATGAATAGCATGTCATATGACTGAAAGCTTTGTAAAAAAGCTAGTAAGTGGACCGTGAGTTGGGAATAGGAAAACAAAACATTTCGGAAGTCAAGACTGAACCTTCACGCTCACGGCTGACATTAACTTTTGTACAAACATTCGTGATCCCCAGAGGATGAATCCCACTGACTCTGATGATCCTCTGACGTTTCCTCTAGCGCCACCATCAGGTTTTTAAATTTTACAATTACTTTGGTTTATGACCAAATACCTGCCACATTCCCATCAGCCTCAGCTGCACTTTGTCTTTCGTGCTACTGTTAACATGCTAACACACTGAGCTAAGATGGTGAGCATGACAAACATTATACCTGCTTAACATCAGCATATTAGCATTGTCCTTGTTATCACTGATGATGCTGATGCCCATCATCCTGGTTCAAAATAATTAACGGGATAATAAGGACAAATTTCAGCTTTTTTCTTTAGTAAAACTGGATATTTTCACCTCTAAAAAAATCCTTCAAATCAAACAATCTGAGACGAAAAATCACAACTCAGGTCCCGTGGGGATTGGTCACAAGTAGCTATCACTTCATTTGAGGGGTCACAAGCCAAAAAAGGTGGTGAACCATTGATTTAGATGGCCATCAAACTGTCTCACTGACCTCATCTGAAAAGCGTATTGTAAAGTCTCTTTAAAGTCATAACAGACCTAAACAATGAAAGCTGATCCCTGATGTGAGGTCTCATCGTTTCATTCTCACTTCACAGCAGAACCTGAGTATTTTTAACAAAGACAAACCTATTCACTACAGAAACTCAGTCAGCAGACGTTGTACAAAAACAGTCCGGGGTCGATCAATATCCACCTGATCGACATCGTCTGCTGAGCTCCTCTCCGTCGTCTCGCTGCTCGTGGCGGCAGAAGACGACGACTGAGTGACAGTTTTTTGTAGTGGCCTAATTGTCCGTCTTCCCGTGAAGGGAAGTTGTGTGATGTGAAGAGTTTGTCCTGAAAACTCCTCGGCTCAACATCGTCTCTGATTTTTAACCAAACGTCTGAGACCTCGACGAGTCTCGGGTTCCTGCTGCTGAGTCCAGTTTCATCCAGTCTGCAGAGGAAAAAGAAACGAGATTAAAGGAGCATTCCACCGATTTTACATGTCAAAGACAGTTTACCTGTCACTACACAGCACAGATTTACAGAGGTCTTGTACTATATTGACTGAAGATGTGGAGGGAGTACAAGTCAGGATCTCTCTGCTGGATCCATTCTGATCACTAGTTTTAATCAATCTCTCACAGGAGAACTCTTGATACTGCTGAAATTCAGATGCTCTAAAACACTATTGTGGATGAATGTTAGAGGATAACTCCAGTTTATTACAGCTATTGTAACTAATACAAGTAGGAAACCCAGGTTGTATGACACTCACTGAAATCAAGCATTTCTGCATGTTTAGGCAATCTGCTGTGCACTGACATTACTCTAGCTTTTAACAACAGCCACTGATTTGATATAATTAGCGCCAAATTACAAACTACTTTCCTGGAAATTATTAGGGATTTACAGACCAGTGAAATAAAATGTTATCAGTGCTCTTTGTCTCATTTTTCTCAGTGATGCACTTCACCTTCCTCCTCTAACAGTGTTCACTTCCTCAGATGTAAACTTTCCTGCCCTTATTTAGCTGTTCCTCCAGTGTAAAGGTCTGTGTCCATGTGTAGTGTGATTATAGATCAGCTCTAGCTTCTATATTAATACTGTGAAAGTATCAAAGCCTCAGTCCACAGAGAAATGCACACAGCCTGTATTCAGAAACTGAGCCTTAAAACCAGCCGTCAGGACTTCTGGAACTTTGTGATGTCACAACAAAGCAGTCACCAAGCCCCGCCCACCTGGACCCACCATCCAAACCTTGGTTTCTCTGAGTATTTTACCTGATATTTGCTGCTATATTTGTATTGGATCACTCAGAAAACAGTCAGCCAATCAGAAGAGAGGCTCAGAGCCTCCTCTCTTCTGATTGGCTCACTGACCTGTTGTTACTAGAGCTCCAGAGAGAAGCCTGAGAGAGGAGATGTAAAACTACACTGAGATGGTTTTTATATCTTCTGATGGATCAACATTTCAAGACTGACAACTCACCATGTGTAATAATAATTAACACACATGACTTGCTATTTTTGTTGTATTTAAATATCTGATTGTACAAATGATATTATCCATCCTTTATCTTGCTTCTAAGTATTTTATGTTGACATTTTAATGTTTTTCTTTTCTTTGTACTGTCCACTTCGCTGCTGCAACCCTGCAAATTTCCCCACTGTGGGACTGATAAAGGACCATCTTATAACACAGGTAAAGTGTAAAATATGGGACCTTTAATGTGCAAAGAGTGATTCGGGGCAGAGAGAACACAGAGACCACATTTCATTTTGTTTTAGGTGGATGCATCACTGTGTTTTAACTCCACCTTTTCAATATGAGATGTGAATGTTTTTGTTCGGAGCAGTAACACAGTGAGACGTCCTGCACCTCCCTCGCAGCTCAGCAGAGACTCAGACCCCAAAAGAGGATCACAGAGGAGCAGACTAATCACCCCGAGATGAGACGTGGACTTGGGACAAATCCTGGTGTTTACCCGTTGACGGCTCCTTTCTAGCTCCAAAATGGTCCTGACGTTCAAGTCCTCCTCCATCCTTTGGGATGTTTAATTACTCACCGTTCAGCTCAGTGTCAGCTCTAAACACACTGCAGCTCTAAACCAATTTGGCCTCAGACTGTCAGGGCAGATTACAGCCCTGCAATTTGTCTAAATGAAGTGATCACAGGAAGATAAAAGCAGGTGTTTGTTTTTTGGTCTGGATTTCCACGCTGGTGCAGACTGTGTGGTTTACTCTGCAGCGTCTGATAACACTAACTTACACACTAACACTCCTGCTGAGTGTGCACACAGTAACACATGATTGCACATGAGGGATTTTAGCGGAGCAGCCTCGCTCCTGGCAGCAAGCCCTTCTTACCTTTTAGTTGTATTCTCAGGTGCCGTCCAAGCCGATATATTTTCTTAACTGGCCAGGCCTGGAAAAGAGTAGCTGTCTTTGTATCTATGAAAAAAAGAGAAAAATGAGGCAGGTGAGAAAATGAAAATGCAGCTACAGCAACTCTGCACGTGTACAGAGACGAGAATCAGACCAGAGGGAGGATCCGTGTGATCTAAGGTAAAAGATCTCAAAGGAGACCTGCAAATACTGCAACTGTGTTCAAACACTAAAACAGCAGAGGAGAATAGAGGCTGAAAAAAATCCTCCAGCAGGGAAATCACATGGACCTACACACACACAGCTGATCATGCTCCTGTGGAAACACAAGCTGGATACAGTACAACTGTATGTTGAGATGAAACAGTTTCTCTCTCTTACTAATAATATAGTAAGGCATAAAAACATCATAGTAAAGTAAGGCATAAGTGTGTTGCAGGTCCGTCATGCCCTTCCCTTTTTTCGCTCATTGGATGCCTGAACCATTTCACCTGGAGCCTGTGCCAGATGACCGTCAGCTGTTGCCACTTCCTCATCAGTGGACATCTATATGAATCTCCCAGAACTGGTGTTTTGGCCCTTTTTGGCCACTGAGCTGTGTATTTATCTGTTGTGTTGTTGCTGTGGTTGTTTAGGCCTTGTGATTACGATTCTGTCCTGGCCTTGCTGATTGAAGTGTTTCTGTTGTGCAAGCAAGCTCTTTTAATGCAGCAGAAGTATTACTTTGCCCTTTTCTTTTACCTTATTTATCATGTTTTGTGGCCAGTCAGGGAGTTAACGATTGTCTTTTTGTTTAACTGTACAGGTTACCTGAGGTTTATTTTATAGATAGTGTGTCTGTTATTTTGGTCTTAAAGACCAAGACATTCCTTTTTGTATCCCTTAACCTAATGTTGGTCGTTTGTTGCCTTTTGTTACTTGTGTTATTCTGATAATAAACACCAGCTCCTGTTACACTTGCCAAGTGTCTCTGCTTTCTTTTTTTTTTGTGGTGTTTTGTTGATGTCACCTCATGAACTTGATATTACTCCCTGTGTTCCCCTGGACATTTTTCTTAAAAGGTTTTCAAAAATAAGACATAAAAACATAAAAAGTCATATTATAGTAAGGTATAAAATGGCATAGTATAATAAAGCATTAAAATGTCATTAATAATAATAATAATAATAATAATACATTTTATTTGGCAGCGCCTTTCACAGCACTCAAGGACACTTAACAGAAGATTAAAAACACAATAAAAATAATAAAAACAACAGACAATTAAAAAGAAAACAATGAAATTACAGCGAATATGCAGATTGAAACAGATGAGTTTTGAGTCTTGATTTGAACTGGGGTAAAGAAACAATGTTATGGATGTCTGGTGGGAGAGAGCTCCAGAGCGGCTGAAAGCTCTGCTCCCCATTGTGCTGAGGCGGGCGGATGGCATAGAGAGGTGAAGGGAAGAGGAAGACCGGAGGGAACAAGAGGGGGTGGTAATGCGGAGGAGATCAGCAAGATAGGGGGGGGCGAGGTTGTGGATGGCTTTGAATGTATAGAGAAAGATTTCATTGTATAGAAAGGCATAAAAAGTCATAGTATAGTAAGGCATAAAAAAGTCATAATATAGTAAGGCATAAAAAAGTCATAGTATAGTAAGGCATAAAAAAGTCCAAAAAGTCATAGTATAGTAAGGCAGGATAGGGGGGGGGCGAGGTTGTGGATGGCTTTGAATGTATAGAGAAGGATTTCATTGTATAGAAAGGCATAAAAAGTCATAGTATAGTAAGGCATAAAAAAGTCATAAGATAGTGAGGCATAAAAAAGTCATAGTATAGTAAGGCATAAAAAAGTCATAGTATAGTAAGGCATAAAAAAGTCAAAAAAGTCATAGTATAGTAAGGCATAAAAAAGTCATAATATAGTAAGGCATAAAAAAGTCATAGTATGGTAAGGCATAAAAAAGTCATAATATAGTAAGGCATAAAAAAGTCATAGTATAGTAAGGCATAAAAAAGTCCAAAAAGTCATAGTATAGTAAGGCAGGATAGGGGGGGGCGAGGTTGTGGATGGCTTTGAATGTATAGAGAAGGATTTCATTATATAGAAAGGCATAAAAAGTCATAGTATAGTAAGGCATAAAAAAGTCATAAGATAGTGAGGCATAAAAAAGTCATAGTATAGTAAGGCATAAAAAAGTCCAAAAAGTCATAGTATAGTAAGGCATAAAAAAGTCATAGTATAGTAAGGCATAAAAAAGTCCAAAAAGTCATAGTATAGTAAGGCATAAAAAAGTCATAATATAGTAAGGCATTAAAAAGTCATAATATAGTAAGGCATTAAAAAGTCATAGTATAGTAAGACATAAAAAGTCATATCACAGTAATGCATAAAAAAGTCATAGTATAGTAAGGCATTAAAAAGTCATAGTATAGTAAGGCATAAAAAAGTAAAAAATGTCATAATATAGTACGGCGTAAAAACATCATGAAAATGTCATAGTTTAGTACCACATAAAATGTCATAAAATAGTAAGGCATAAAAACGTCATAATATAGTAAGGCATAAAAAAGTCATAGTATAGTAAGGCATAAAAAAGTCATAGTATAGTAAGGCATTAAAAAGTCATAGTATAGTAAGGCATAAAAAAGTCATAATATAGTAAGGCTTAAAAAAGTCATAATAAAGTAAGGCATAAAAACGTCATAAAAACGACATGAAATAGCAAGGCAAAAGAACATTAAAAAACGTCATAGTATAGTAAGGCATAAAAAAGTAATTATATAGTAAGGCATAAAAAATTCGTAATATAGTAAGGTATAAAGAGTCATAGTATAGTAAGGCATAAAAAAGTCATAATATAGTAAGGCTTAAAAAAGTCATAATAAAGTAAGGCATAAAAACGTCATAAAAACGACATGAAATAGCAAGGCAAAAGAACGTTAAAAAACGTCATAGTATAGTAAGGCATAAAAAAGTAATTATATAGTAAGGCATAAAAAAATCATAATATAGTAAGGCATAAAAAAATCATAGTATAGTAAGGCATAAAAAGTCATATCATAGTAAGGCATAAAAGTCATAGTATAGTAAGGCATTAAAAAGTTGTAGTATAGTAAGAGATAAAAAAGTTGTAGTAGAGTAAGGCATAAAAAAGTCATAATATAGTAAGGCATAAAAAATTCGTAATATAGTAAGGTATAAAGAGTCATAGTATAGTAAGGCTTAAAAAAGTCATAATAAAGTAAGGCATAAAAACGTCATAAAAACGACATGAAATAGCAAGGCAAAAGAACATTGAAAAACGTCATAGTATAGTAAGGCATAAAAAAGTCATAATATAGTAAGGCATAAAAAATTCATAATAAAGTAAGGCATAAAAAGTAAAAAAAAGTCATAATATAGTAAGGCATAAAAAAGTCATAGTATAGTAAGACATAAAAGGTCATAATATAGTAAGGCATGAAAAAGTCAAAGTATAGTAAGACATAAAAGGTCATAATATAGTAAGGCATGAAAAAGTCAAAGTATAGTAAGGCATAAAATGTCATATCACAGTTAGGCATAAAAGTCATAGTATAGTAAGGCATGAAATGTCGAAAAATGTCATATTATAGAAAGGCATAAAAAAGTCAAAAACATCATAGTATAGTAAGGTATAAAAAAGTCATAATATAGTAAGGCATGACAAAGTCATAGTATAGTAAGGCATGAAATGTCGAAAAATGTCATATTATAGAAAGGCATAAAAAAGTCAAAAACATCATAGTACAGTAACGTATAAAAAAGTCATAGTATAGTAAGGCATAAAAAAGTTAAAAAAGTAATATTGTAGTCTAGTGAATTAGTAATATTGGTAGGGACAATTCTGTCGTCCCAAAATTTTGGTAGGGTTATGTCCTTACCGCCCTTGATTACTAGATACCAAATTATTATTGTTTTAAAAATAACATTTAACTTTATTTTGCCTTATCACAAAACCAAAAATAAACATTCTCAATATCTCATTAAAACAATCTCCTCTCGCTGTAACGGACATGTTGTTAGAAGATGAAAAGCATCTTGTAAAAACAAAAAGTTTCTCATTATCAGAAACTCAGCTCTTTTTTTGCTGTAATGTTTGTGTCTCTATTGTTTTCATTCCTTTTAAAAGTCCTTTGTGATGCTGAGTCTGTTTCTAAAGCTCTTCTCTCAGATTCAGCTTCATGTAATGAAACTGTCACAAAACAAACATATGAGGTTTGAATCATGTTGAGGATGTTTTGAAGTTTCACTGCTGCTCAGATCAAACATGAAACCCTCTCATTTCAGATCACAGGAAGTCAATCATCTCTCAACGCACTCCCTTCTCTCTCTAAACACTAATGCCTCTGCAGCACACTGAAAGATGTTTTTTTTTTATTTCACTTAGCATAAATAGCATGAACCATCATGGCTGAACATAGACAAGAGAAAGTTAAACTGCACTGACATTATTAAAAACACTAAAGTAGCTCCTGTCATAAAGAACTGACTCCTAAGTTTTTGGTCTGAGAGAAATTCACAAAACATTTTAGAGCTCAAAGTGAAACTGACACACGCACGTCTCATCACATCAATAATAATAAACTTTTAAAACGACGAATAAGTTAATGAGGATCCAAACAAACCCAAACAACCCACTGGAGATGACAGCTCATTAAGTCCTCATTAATCACAGACTTTAATGAATGAATAAAACTGACATCATAGCCCTCACTGGAATTGTCAGATGGAAATAAATAAATAAATAAAAATTACGACATACAGATGGTTTAATTTACTATCTACCTGAAAAGTCAGCATTTTACTTTGTTTCTGTAGCAATTTATAATATATCTAAAATATCTTTTAATTAAATTTATCTTATTTTACATTTTAAAACGCACATGTAACGAGAAAACACAGGCACATGGCTGGCACAAACACTAACTTGGCCGTGGACCCACTAAAACAAATCTCAGTAGTTAAGCCAGCAAGTGTGTAGCTGCAGGATAAAAACGTGACCTGGAGTACAAGGGGCACATGGAGAGCAAGGTGCAGGACAAAACCTGAGAGCTGTTTTCTGGACTTAAATTAGGATCCTCAGTAGTTCCCCCTCAGTGTTTTCTCAGGGAATCTTTTCATTACCGAGTCTTTATCTCACACCACAATGATTTCACTGCTTCTTCGACCGGCTCTCTGTGCTGTCACGCAGCCAGGGGAGATTAAAAGCAACGTGCAGCTCTGCAGTATTAACCTTTTGGGTTCTGTTCAGTGTTTACTGCCGTTTTCTGTTCCTCTGTCCTGTTCTTGGCCGGTCTGGACGCAGGATTAGACCAAACAGGGTTCAGTGTTAATGAAAGCTGGCAAATCCAGGATGACAGCAACCCCCCAAAAAACCTCCTTCAATCCCCCAGACGAGACAGAAAAGCTGCTAGTAAATTTCACAGAGGACGACGGCGGCGTTTTCTGCCGTTTGCACACGTAGAACTGATCGAATATTCACACAGAACAAAACCAGCCTGACTCCAGGTTTGAGAAAAACTACATCAGATCTTCCTCTGCTCCTCCACCAGCACCACACACACACCGGTATTGACTAAATGTCAGTGGAATAAATGTCTGATGTTGCTTCAGGTGATTTGAAATCATCGAAATGAGAAGTTCACTTCAGTTCAGTTCTTGTCATCTGCAGCCATTAGAATACAAACCTACACTGTTCACTTAATACATTAAATATTTTACTTTAATCTATTAAAATATACATTCATCAGCTACTTAAAACCACTTTAATCTGACAGAGGATCTAAGTTTCTGTTCCATTAAAAATGCAATTTATTGGCTTTTTGTGCTCATTAATAATTTTGAATGAGTATTTTAGGAGGGAACTCTTTAACATACATTTTAAGATGGAATTTTTTCACTGTGAGATAAAAAAACTTCACCTCCATACATTTTTAAATTAATCTGGAATACTAGAAATAATTGACATGAGGCTTGGTCAATATGGGAACAAGTTGCCTCCTTTTAATGAGAAACAAATAATCTGTGGAACAACTTTGAGAAACTATAAAAGAGGCTGAAATCAACTGTGGACAGAGCAGTCCTTTTAAAACCTGTCCAACTCATGCAGTCGATGATCAGTCTGTCTGTCTGCTGTAGACATCAAACGTTTGTCGAGATATTTTCCTTGAGGCCTGGATGATGTTAAATATTCTGTGGATGTTCACGGTCCCCAGAGGATAACGCTTCTTAAATTATATGAGCCTTTGATCCATCATGTTCAGCCCAAACTTTCCACTTGTACTCACTAAATGTCAACACGTACTCAGTAATTTGCCATGAAATGTACAGAGCACAGTCATGCTCCCCAGAGGATGAACTCTTAACAATCTTAATGAGTTGTGAAGTGCGGAGAAAACCAAACGTCATTAACAATATAAATTAAGTGACTTTTCAAAAGTGTTTATCAACTCAGAATCACAGAGGATAAATACCGCGATGATTTTGTGAATTACTTTTTCCCCTCATCGCTAGTTGCCGGGTAAAAAAAGCTGAATTTTGCAGAAGTGCAATGTGACATCATCAATCAGCAGAAGACATCACTGGACAATCAGCACTGAAGCATTGTAACGTGACTCTCTCTACATTTTACTACATGACGGTTGCGACGGAGGATAAAATGACTGTTAGCCATTAATCTTTTTGATTATTTCCACAGTTGTAAAATCCTGGGCTCTAGAATTATAAACCTTCAGACTCCTGGATATTCAGTCGACTGGTGGACTTGCTGGATTGTATTTCATCATCTCACCTGTACCTGCAGCAAGACGCCCACAACAATACATTTTTTTAATGATCATCTCCGGTCTGAACTTCCACTGAACATAAATATTAACACTGTAGTTCAGTGTTAATATTTTCACCTCCGGCAAGGCTTTAGGTCGAGACGCCCGCAAGAGTGAACAAGATGGATCAACAAAATAAGATCAACAATTCAGGAGTTTTTCAAACTTTTGTTTGTTTTTCTTCTTTGTGAAATATTGATTTAGAATCCAAACAAATAATTCACAGGAGAAAATAACTTCAGTTTAACTTGTTGTTATAATCCAGAAGCGTGGTATTCACAGCTGAGACAGCGGTTAGCTGTGGTGGAGTGTCAGAGTGTATTAGCTCACACAGGTGTTCATCACCATATTGTAGTTCTCGTCTGTCGTACCAGTAACATCTCATCACCGGCCAGAGGCTAAATGGAAATTCAGAGAATGACATGTCTACTGTCAGAGAGCGAAACGGGCCTGATAATGATGGCAAGAATGCAACTGAAAATATGTTTGCAAAGGTTCGGCTGAAGGGAAATGAATGTTTCAACAGAACAGTCTCTGAGGTGCAGTGTGTCAGGAGCTGAGGTGCTCAAGTCTAACACGACTGAAATGAGATTTCTCTGGCAGTGGAAAGGCTGCGACTGTGAGGCAGTAGTTAATAAAAGAGACGCGCTCTCTTCGTTAAAAATCAACTTAGCATTGATTTACAGCGCCGAGGGCTGGAGACGTGAGGGGGAGATTAGACTGTGAGCGAGTGTGGAGCTGCAGCACGAGACAGCGAACAAACAGCAGACAAAGAGAAGAACAAAGAAAGTGTCATTTTCCTACAGCAGCTCAAACCTCGTGTTGCACAGTCACTTATTTTTCTGCTTCAATCTAAATGTGTCCAAACTGAACTGAACTGAAGGCAAAATTACAGGCTGCACAAAAGCTTCGAGATTATCCCAAAGTCTCCTTTACAGCTACCACCAGCTATTCTTTTTCTCATTACGTTATCAGTGGATTTTTGCGAATTATTTTATTGATCAATCTGTTTCTTTTATACAATGCATTGGTTTGTTTGTCCAGCTGACAGTCCAGAACCAAAACTAGACCAGAGAAACCAGCAA
Organism: Seriola lalandi dorsalis; assembly: GCF_002814215.2. Classification (NCBI taxonomy): domain Eukaryota; kingdom Metazoa; phylum Chordata; class Actinopteri; order Carangiformes; family Carangidae; genus Seriola; species Seriola lalandi. The sequence goes on from NW_019525498.1 coordinate 913,392, forward strand.
ATAGTCACGTCTGCAAAGAGTCACTTTCTGTTGATCGAGTAATTGATAAATCAACTGATCATTTCACCTCTAGTCGACTTCTAGAGTGAACATGAAACAAGAAGATGAAGAGAAAGAAGAGGAGAGACTTGAGTCTGAGTTGCTGTAAAAATACAGACAGTTAGTGGTTGTTTAGTCATCTACAAATATCCACGGGCTAATTTACGAGGCTAATACACCAGCCTGCAAAAAGAGACAAAAATACTTTAATTTTAAATACATTTCTTTAGAATAACGTCTGCAGGAGAGTCAAGAAGTCTGATCATCTTCTATATTTTTCTTCTTCCGGCGCCGTGTGCGACTCTACAGTCTGATATATCTGATCCCTCGGAGCCGTCGAGCTCCGCTGTTTCCAAACACTATTAAAAACACATCAGTGAGTCTCAGTGTTGCGCTGGGCGACATGTTGCTTCATCACCATCAACACACTGTCGTTTATTTAGATTCAGCACCACACACACCGTCCCGCTGCCCCAGATATTCACTACAGCAACAAATGTGGATTAAACTCCATATTTGTGAGGTGGTTTTAAAGATTTAGCTCTTCAGGAGGAACCAGCGGCCTCGGCGCTGAAACCACAGACAGAGCGGGGAAGTTAAAGTTTTGAGAAAGGCACGAACAGACAGTAGAGTCCTGCTGATGAGATTACTGTAAACTTTCTGAAAACCGCTGCATCTCTCTAACCATCTGTTTGTTTATTCCCTCAAGCACATGAGCTTCCAGGCTTTGTGCCAATCTCTCCCTCTATTTTCTCTCTCGTTCTCTCTTTTCACTCAGACTCTCTGTTGCTGGACCGGCGGCCGTCCTGGGACCTCTCTCCCTCCGCTGGCCGTCGGTGCCTCGTTCCAGATGTTCTGGATCTGGATCTTTGTCCTCCAGGAGTCCCAGCGTCCCCCTTGTCCCTCTCTCTCCCTCTGTTTGTTCCCGTGTGCTGGACGTGAGAGTTGTGGGTTTGCTTTTGCCCCTGGTGTGTTTCCTCTTTCCAGGTCTTCATGGTGGAGACGAGATCACATCTGTTGGCGACTTTTACAATCTGTGATGTTGTCCTCCTGATTGTCCACACTGTGAATCTACTGTGTGTCTCTATTCTGTTCATAAGACATCTACTGTATATCCGATCCCTTCTCTGTCGCTCTTCCTGACGTTCCTTCCATTTACAAGTTTTTCCTTGTCGGGTTCGAGGGTTTAAGGACTGAAGGTGTCATATGTTGTACAGCTTGTTAAGCCCTCTCAAGCAAATTTGTGATATCGAGTTATGTAGATAAAATAGACTTGATTTGACAAACACGTTGTGATTATGAGACCTGTATGACTTCCTGTACGTCACAGTTTTAGACGTGGCTCCCAACAAGGCGGTTAATTAAACAATAACTTTTTTAATTCAGTTTAAGTTTCATAACTTAATAAAGGGACACAGAGCTCCGTGCATGTCTGACTCACAGCTAATGAACCACAGTATTAATTAGGCTTCATATACAAAGCATGTGACTTAAACATCCACTGAAGCTTTCTGCACTGAACACGAACATCAGATCTGAGGAGACTGTGACCTTCCTCAGATTAATACATGAATCATCCTGTTCTCCATCATCAAGTTATTTCATTGTGTTCTCTTCTTCTGTGATGCTTTATTGACACCTGCCAGGATCCGTTTACCTCCATGAACCAACTCCTAATATTTGCTTAAAAGATGGAGATTTGCATTAATTCCAGTTTCCTTTTTGCAGATTTTCTGAAAATTTGCTTTAAAACTGATGGAAATCTGTCCACAGTGACCTTTTCTAAACTCTTTGTGTCATTTAGTCTGATGAGTAATGACGCCTGTATTTACCTGCACACAGCTCCGTGTCCAGGAACTATGTGACACTCCCCTCCTTGGCAGTAGTCCGGCTGGAGGACACACAGGCTCTGACAGGGCAGGCCGTCCACCGACAGGAAGCCGGGCTCGCACAGACACTGGGCCTCCTTCGTCCGGCGGTTCACCATGCAGCGGGAAAACTCGTCGCAGGCCAGGAATTTGCAGGGATCGGCCTGATCGGCTGCGAGGAGCAGAGGAGGGAGAGAAATGTGGCAGACATTAGTATTCATGAAGAGTGCGTCCACGCCTGCCTCCCACCACCCTCCCCTCTCCAGGAGATGCTGAGGAGTGTTTGATTTTAATGAGAGCCTCAGCTTCTGGTCTGCATTGAAATGTAAGATTTATCCCTCTAGGCGTGAACGGCTTCTGAGAATAAACGTCAGATGCACCCTGGGGAAATTAGCATGCTTGGAGGGTTTATGCCATGTGACGGCACGACGTGTGGTCAGTCATCAGTCTGTGTAACTGCAAATCATACATAAATACATACATACACAGATACACAGATACACATGTATATGTGGTTTGCGTTAGAGTCAGGGTTTCTTCTGAGTCGACATGGATGCACAGAGGGAGGAACAACAAGAGCCTGACTGATCCATTATCCAGTGTGTTGTTATCGGCCTATTTTACCTCAGCACAGATAAAGAAACATCTATATATGATTCACATGTAGCAGATGTTTTTGTAAGGTTATTTAGAAATGTGTTGCTTGTATATTGTTTCTCCACCAGGGAACACTGGGTAGTTTCGAGGTTCTTTCAAAACCAAATCTAAGAGAAACTTATCGAAAATGTTTAGGTTGTGACATTCGTTAAAAATAAAAATAGCTGATTTACTGTAATTGTAAAATTTAAAAAAAAAAGGACATTTTCTGTTCTTTGTTCAAACCTGCATCAGTCAGTATTTTTATACTGACAAAGACAACATGTAATGTGAGAAACTCACAGAGAATTACCACCAACTCTGCAGCTCTCTGGAGCTTTTCAGCCTCTTTTAGTTCACAGCTGACTGTCGTGTTCAGTCTCTGCGCTCTCATTAAACTCATTTCCAGCAAACAAGTCAGCGACCAGCTGGTGAAGAACGAATATCATCCTCTGAAATAAACACAACGCCGACGTTGATATGATGAACTTGATGAACTTGTTAACAAACACTTGCTTATTTCCACCTCCAGCACAGACAGAGCGTCATGATCATCCTATTGGAGCTGTGTTTGTGTCGACCTGTTGTCTCCATGTCCACTACTCCCTCTCTTTTAGCTCTGTTTCTGGTGGTCACCACTTCCTGAGCGAAACATCTGGCTCTTTAGCTGCTGAATGCTCCACTATGTTCACCAGCTGCTCTCTGCTTGTGTCAGTCCGCTGTTGAAATGGACGGTTGGTTTATAAAAGCTTATTTGATGAAAATTGCTGCTGCTGGACACAAAGTTTGTGACAGCAGTGACACTAAAGCATTATTGTAAAGTTGTGAACTGCAGAGCTGATCATTCTGAATATCCGTCCTGCCCTGTTCCACATACATGTGGTCATTGAATCTGCAGCTTTAAGTAACATATTTAATGCATTTTACTTGTAATGGATTATTTCCGCTTTGTGGTGTTGCTCCTTTAAGGATCTAAATACTTCTGCCACTGACACGTATGGTCAAGTGGAGACACCAGTGTTAAATGTGTATGTTTTATCTCGATCTGCAACAAAGACTTTGCTGAAACATAATCGGCCTCCTCTGAGGAAAAAGCAGCACTTCTCTTCTCTGCTGCTCACCTCTCATCTTCATCACTATTATTCCAGCCCTATGATGTTCTGTACAGTCCCACGGTGTATTGGTGGATTTGACATATAGACCTAATTACCCAGTCTATTTGAATGTGTTTGTGATCTACGCTCTCTGCCTCCAACTCATCTGTGGAGAATATTACAAGACAAAGCTTATTGAGTGTGAGATGCATACAAAGAAGCGCGGCTGTGACTTATTATAAGATGCTGCTTTGTGTTTTATCACTCACATAAAAAAAAGATATCATTAGACATCATTGGGCTGCAGCTGTAAAGTGAATGAGGGTCTTAAAGCATTTTTACCATAGTCTTGCTGGAGTGTGCACTGTACCTCCAAAAAAGAGTCGGCCCACACAGGGGTCCCACTCTTTTCTAAAGATCAGGAATCACAACATTCACCAATATGTTCCTGTTCGTTATTATAAATTAAAATAAGTGCAGTCTATACATATCTATGAAATCATCTCTTACATGCTTAATTAATTATGAACTTATGAAAAAATGAATAAAATTCATAATAAATGTCATAATTATTAACTTATAACCTGAATCACTTTTGTCTTGAGAATCATTCAAAGTTGAATTAGCTAAGAGGATTTACTGTCACACTTTAGCCCCTTTACTAGTAAGGCTCAGGGTTAGGTTACACTAGTAACAGGAAGTAACGAGGTTAACCACACCCACTGAAAACTACCGTTACAACAGTTAAACATGTCAAGTCATATTATGATTTGTTTTACGTGAGCGACGCTTCATTGGGTGTAAAGTGATGCTAACAAAGATGCTAGCAAAGTTAAAACAGGCGTTAGCGAGTATTTAGCCGGTGTCTAGCTAACATACAGTTCAGCTCCCCTTCATTGTACTGACCCTGACTTCACATTTATTATCATACAACTCTCAGCAATGAACCAACACACATTTGAAGTTGAATCACAAACCTTAAACCTTTAGCTAAAGGCAAAACAAGCTAGCAAGCTACTGAAGCAAACATGCTAACCCGAAATTCAACAGTTTAAAACAAGTTGAGAAGACTACGTTCATCTATTAAAAACTACCACAGTTAGCAGCCATTAGTGACTTACATACATTTAAAGAATGAGTTAAACTCTTCAGAGTTTCAGTCCATTCAAAATACTGTCATCCATAAACTAGCATTTAAAGTTCAGCATGATCCTGAACATAACTTTGCTCCAAATAGGAATAATTATAAAATTAAAAAAAATAATTTTCCAGGACATCACAATATGTTCCAGGACACCTGAATAAATTCTACAGATCGCCAGATTACAAATTCCTGAACTGACGGACTAATTAAAGGGCGGAAGTATCCATCTCTCTTGGAGACCAACACACGTCACAACAACACCGTACCTGGTTCAACGTCCAGAGAGTGGGTGTCGATCTGGATGTGCAGGTTCTTGGCGGCGGCGGAGCAGAACTCCTCCAGGACGCAGTGCACGGCCTCTGTGATGTTGTACGGCACCGACTTGGCGAACTTCATCTTGCTGTTGACGACCACGCTGCCCTTCCTGAAGTTGAGGATCTCCAGTTTCTTGAAGCCCGTCAGGTTGGCCTGCAGGAACGGCAGCAGCTGCAGACAGAAGCAGAGGGTTTCTGTTCGTGTCGTCCCTGAGGCCACATGGGAGCTCAGAGGAATGAACCTGTTAAACATTTGACAGTTAATTTGATTTTAACGACCAAGTGTTTGTTTTTATTCGTCACATCGCCTCATCTGTCAAACATGAGAAGCTCCGTAACTGATTCACAAAAGGAATACATTAATTAATCAGTTATTTTGAGGTTACAAAACCTTTACAAAAGGACAGAAACTACGGAAACAAAACGGCTCCATTGAAAACAAAGAGAAGAAAAAAAACTTCTAAATGCACTTTGGAGGTGATTAAATTGTCTTATCATGAATTCCACTTCATCTCTTCTGCGTAAACTGAGCGAGATCATAAATAACTCAATGCTTCCACTGTTTGGCAACGACATACAAATCACACTTTATACCTGACTGACATGAAAACTGATTCTTCATGTTAATACCTGGAATTTCTTTCCATAAATCAACAGATGTATTTGTTTTTTCTTGGCGTGTTACCATGGTCTTTGATAAGTTGTACGACAACAGAGTGGCTTTGAATCACAGGAACATCTCAGATAAGGAGCTGCTCAGGAGGAAGAGTTACTCCTCAGTGAGCTGGACGTTAAAGAATCACAGTCTTTCACCAGACACTTGAGGACAGATTAAAGTAATATTTTCAAGCCTGGTACTGGCAATTTCTTTTTTTGTGATTTGTGTGAACTGTCCCTGAACTTTTTAGCATCACCAAAAGAAAGCTGCTAAATAAATAAAGTTATATCATCCTTTACATCCGCAGTCCGTGCGTGGGCAGGTTGACACAAACTCTGCTATTAATACAATAAATACTGAATGCATCGTACATCTAAACCTATAAAGTGATTTCACACACTGCGATGTTCAGGCGTTAGACATAACTCACTATCCAAATATGTTATTATTTTATTTCTTTGTTTATTTTTACATCACGTGGATGTTGGATTGTCCTGAGGGTTTTGTTCCGTCATATGATGTAGAGTTTGTTAAGGTGGAATGAGGATTCTACTGAATATCATCTCATATAAATCTGCCTCCCAGCACCGAGTCAGACAGCTGCGTATCAGCGGGTTCATCTCAATAAACTCAAACAAACAAACAACTGCAACAAAGCCAGTGGCATGAAGTTAGCATCTAAACAACACTGGTTTATACATCAGTAAACAACCAGAGGAATTAATGCTATTTCACAAAATCTGAGACTGAGCCTCCTGCTACACACGCCATCTTAACTGTGTGTGTGTGTGTGTGTGTGTGTGTCTCTGTGTGTGTGTGTGTGTGTGTGTGTGTGTGTGTGTGTGTGTGTGTCCTGCGATGATAAATACATTTATAGTTTGTTCTGGCAGCGGCTAACGCTGATGTGATTATGTGTGTTGTTGTTTACTGAGCGGACGGAGTTAGACGACGACTTCCGCGTCCATCTGTTCTTCTTCTTCACTTATTCCTTGCGTCATCCAGGACATCATCTTTCAAAGTCCAGGTAAACTCACACACACACACACACACACACACACACTCTCCAAAGAGCCTCGGAGGTGACACATTTCTCAACAGCACAATTAAACAGAAAAAAAAAACCAAAACAAATTCTGTTTCTCTAATACCCATATGCTCACACATAATTACCTCTATTGATGCCGTTAACAAAACTGTTCAGCCAAATGAAGGAAAAATGTGGCTCTCTTAAGGATTTAGAGCTGTATTTTAGTTTTTTACGAGGCAATATATTCTATTCATGTGATAATTACTGTGTTCCAGTGTTCGAATTAATTTTATACTGCTGTCAGTGATTATAGTGGCAGCCCTGAGGACACAGGGAAAGGGCAGGACACTGACTTTATCCTTCAAATGCATCCGGTTTCATTAAACCATGAAACAGGAAGTGGCTCAGCAGAACTCATCCATGTGAGATGGATGGTTCTAGAGGCTTGCTCTTCTTCTCTGAATTGTTGATCATTTCATTCAGTTATGGGAGTTATGGGAGACGTGAGTGAAAGCTCTGCAGGCTGGCTCGCTGACTCGTGGACCACAGTCATTAGCTCAGTCACAAACAGGACCATAAATTCACACAGCGTCTCAAAACTGTCTAGAAAAAGTTTTTACTCCGACAGAGGAGGCTGAATAAAACCGAACAGTCACACAGATATAATAAGCAACAATTAGCTTTCTCCATTTTGAACTCTTCGGCTCTCTGTTCCCTCAGAAGGTCAGACTGTCACAACAGTTTTCTACTGGTCAACAAACTCACAGCTCAAACTTCACTCAACTCCAAGTGAAAACTCTGTCTGGATTTACTTCACCAGCTCAAGTGAATCCACTAATTGCAGCAAGTCCATTGAAATGACCCGGTTCTGCTCTGAGACGTCAGTGTTTTAATGCCGGTTCCAGTTAGTGGTTGGATTGTTAAAACGGTGCCATATCACTGTGTTCAGATCTGCTTGATGAGAAAATAACATGGAGTGGAGGCGAATAATGCAAGGACATGAAGCGAAGCAGCACTTCACAGGACACATTATAATGGTAGAAGAACACATTATCGTCTTCATGCTACGCTCAGTTGAGGTTCGTTTCCCTGTTAACTCTTTTGATAATGCAACATAAAGCTTCTGTATTGTTTCTATGGTTACCTGCAACCTAATATGCAAATGGGTGACGCCAACACCTGAACTAATGGACGAAGAAACATACAAATGCAAATGCTTCAGTGCAGAGAACAATGAACAGCTGAAAATGATGTGACTCATTTGTCCTTCAGTCACCTGATGTGAACCTGTAGAATCCATTCCCCTTCATTTGTCACCTGTCTGTGTCTTATGCATCGTGATGAACCTTTGTGGATATATAATGAACACAGTGACTGATTCAAACTAAAATAAAAATGTACGGAAACACCTGTTCCTTGTGTTTAAACCGATACCACAATGCATCACTGCATCAAAGCTGGAGTCCTTGACATCTTTCCACCTGTCGCTCTACTATATACTATATATAACTATACTTCAGCTTTGCTTTCTATCCTTTTCTGATGCAGACAGATGAAAATATCCGTGATTAAAACACAAGCCAAGCAGAGACATTTACAGGCTCCAGACCTGATAATTCAACTTTGCATTTCAGCCTCAGCAGATCTGAAGCGAACGGCTCTTCATCTTCATTTGTTCCAACTGGTGCAGATGATCATTAGGTCTCTCTGATTTATTTCAGTGCCGTTATCATGTTAAGAACATGTGCTGAGGCTCACAGGGACACACACCTTAAAGATTTTTTTTATTTTTTTTTATTGAGTGGAGGCTTGCTGACCGTCCGCAATCTTTCTTAATATTCACAACTGGGAGTTTCACCACCTTCTAATGACGGCCACTGGGAGCATCCCGGTGCGACTTGTTTACTGCTGAATTATTGCTGTTTGAGAGGTTCGATTGGAAAACATATCTTTAACAGAGACAAGGCTTCGCAGCAGCCAGTGGAAACAAGCGTTATTTGTCAAGGAAGGATGGATGAGTCCCTGTACAGAAATACAGCTTCTCGTTTAATGCTCAAACACTCACAGCAGAGACGTCGAATGTTCATGTCACAGTCAATGTGTTTTTCTGGAAACAAGAGAAAATGTTTAAAGCAGCAGACGTGTGGAAACTCGACCGCAGTTTAAAACGTTCTACTTCAATGATGTGCTCAGTCTGTCCCTGTAACTAGCATGAGTTGTACTGTAGAAAGCTGATGATATGGACAAACAGAACTTCATGACGAAAACAGAAGATGTAACCTTCTATTAAAATACACTCAGTTGTCAATTTATTAGGTACATCTGCTTAAAGCTAATTCAGTGTTGAGGTAAGTTTAGAGACACGTGATGAACCTGTATGAGGCAGGTTGTGCTGCTGGTTAAGTGCGGTGTGTTACACTGAGGTATTTCCATTACAAGGTTTTTCTCCTTTGTTATTATAAATGGACTGAACATATTTGGAAAAAAAAACTCTCACTTAGGTGAAACATAATAAATAACAGCAGCACAAACTAATGACCATGAAGATGAATCATCACATCTCTATTGTAAAATAAACCTTACAACCTTCATGAAGGAGAGTTCACTGCAGGGCTGTTGCATTAGACTGCATCAGTTTTAGCTAGCTGTTCCTAATAAACTGGACATTGTATATTTTATATACACACATGATCCCAAAACTGTTATCACACTGGTAGCCAGGACATTGCAGTGCACTATGCTTTGATTCTGTTTTAAAGCTGAAAAGATGAAAGCCTCTTTTGATTCTCGATCAATCATTTCAGTCATTTTTTCAAACAACAGGACGAGGAGTCTCTGTGAGCCTGCACTTCTGTATTTTACTCTGAGCTAAATGCTAACGTCAGGGTGCTAACGTGATCACAATGACAACGCTAACATGCTGATCTTAACCAGGTATAATGGTGTAATGGTCCTCAGCTTGGGCTTTAGGAAATTGTGTGATTATTGTGAAGGCGGCAGTGAGGTGGAAAACAAGACAACATTACAGAACACACAGAAAACAACAACAAAAGAGAAAATACAACATTCACAAAAACGTGTTTTTGTTTATGTTGTTGCGTCTTAAGTTTTAACATTTAAAAAAAAAACTAAAACGTTTTGTCCAATGTTGTTGTGTTGATAGACACAACAATTGATTGATTAATAAATAATAATAAATAATCAGACTAATTAATAATCAAAATAAACTCAAGTTGTTGATAGAAATAGATGTTTTCCTGTTTTTTTTTGATGGAGAAAATCTGATTTTAAAAATAATAAAAATGCAGCTGAGTTCAGACAACAAAAAGCTTCTGACCACGCAGAGAAACCACAGCGCTGCCAGTCTGATCCAAACGATTCAAATCCGCTGAGCGCAGGCAGCCAAAAGGGCATTGACATTACACTGCTGCCTGGCTGCTAATTGAAGAGATTTACAAACTTGTTAAGGGAGGGTTGCTAATCAGCGCTGCATTTAAAAAAAAAAAAAAAAAGACGAAACGAAATCACCTGATAAAAGCGGCAGAGAGCGGAGTTAAGCTCCTTTCTTGAGATGCTATTTGATCTTAAACTTTGATAGTTGCTCATGAAAGGTTACACTGATTTCATGTGGCATATTTAACGCCACAAACAGCTGCAGCATGTTAGTATTTCTCTCATAAAGAGCAAATGCACAGTGGCGTCATCTCCTATTTATGACTATATTCCCGTGGCGTGTTCTTCCTGGCTCATTAATTAAGCAGAGACATTGTTTGTAATAAAATAAAAGTCAGTATTGTACCTGCCTGAGCTTGAAATTATTCTCTCACTTCTGTTCATCCAAAAACCATCAAAACACATCCATTCACAACAAAACAAGCTGCGGGTCTGACTCTGAGGGCTTCTGCAGAATGAAAACAAAGACACAAAGGAACAGGGCCGCTGCTCCTGTTCATTAATTGTCTGCGAGTTTCTGTCGAGTCGTAATGAAAATGAAAGGGAAAGGTCACACACTCGCCAAGCTTAATTGTCAGAAGCTTTACCACAGGGACTGGTTTTCTTTACCGTCACAAGACTCAATGCAGACGACAGAAAACTCAATATTTGTGCTCGTAATATCCTCAATAAATTAAATATTAAATATTGTGAATCGAGCTTGGTGAAGAGGCTATAATCTGTACTTATAATAATAATAATGCATCAAATAAGGAAAACTGTGAAAGAAGTCTGTGATAGTGATGAAGTTGCAGAGAGTTATCAGCTGAATCTGCAGCTCCCCTCTGCAAACACAGCTTTATATAGTGAGTTTCAGCTCACAGTGTATCTGTCTGGACCACATCTGTCCTGTCTGTTTTCTCTCACCACTCTAATAGGGTCGTTTTCAGTGGCAGCAGACAGATGTTTCTCGGAAATGAGCTAGCTAAAAATTTAGGGAAATTTAGATTACTTTTGCCGCCAGGTTCTGTAAATAGCCAATGTAAAAAAAAAATGAAGCAGTGATACTAAACAAATCTCACTATCAAAAAGAAAGATGTTTAAGGCTGTGACGCCTGCAGGGTTCATACATGTATAAAGTGTATGAAAACTTTACAGGAAACAACTAGGAAACAATTAAAACTTTAAATGCTGCTAAGTTGAATTTTACACGACTTTCAACCCTATTTCACTTGAGATTGTAAAAACTAGTTGAACAACAAAAGGATTTAATTGATCATGTAAAATAAAGCCAAAACATTATGAATACTCACAAATGGAGCGAATATCACTGATATTTGTTTGATGTGGGCGAAAGGTGCAGGTGTAAAAACCTGAGAAATTTAACAAGGGTCAAATTGTTATGGTTCATGGGGTGCTCCAAGTCATACTGCCCAAAGAGGTACACACCAAGAACCAGCAATGGGGTGTTGGGGGGGCTGCACTGGAACAACTCGGATCCAGGGCAGCTCCACCTCTTTTGGACTTCAAGGATCCCATAGGACACCTTCAGAGGTCTTGCAGAGTCCATGCTATTGTCTAAGTTTTGGCGGGAAGCATATTAGGCAAGGTTCTGGCTCAGCAGTGTATTTCACAATTCAATATGGGGCCCTTTTATAGTTCAGATTATCTAAGTTTCACCAGAAACTGTAGAGTACTCAAGGTTTTTGTTTTCCTACTCACCACATCTAAGAAGGTGTTCTCCAGGGATCTGTACTCGGACGACGTCTTGTTGAAGAGGTCCTCAGAGAAGTCCATGTTGGTGACTCGCAGGCTGAAGAACACCACCAGCTCCCGGCCCTGGCTGGCGGTGGTCATGGATGGCGTGGTCAGGTATCTCACTGGAGGCGGTGCTGTGACACTGACGGTGGTGCGTTCCTCGCCCGCTGATTCAAAACCACTCCCCTCATTCGGCAGCTCGTTCGCCCCTGTGGCCGCCACGTCCGTTTGGTCCAGCTCCGTGGCCAAGTCTTTTACAGCCTCGTCGATGATGTCTTCGGTCGCGGCCGGTGGGTTGGTTGGTGAGTCCTCTAAGTCTTCATCGATGATGACGGCTGGCTCACTTTGCTCGGGCTCTGCCTCCAGCTCTGTGCCGTCATCCTCCGAGGACTCAGGAGCAGAGGAGATTACAGATTGCTCCGCTACCTCAAAGAGTCCAAAGTCTACAGTCGGGCTGGGTGAGGACACTTCAGACACGTCAACAGAAGTTGCCGGAGGTGTAGGGAAGGATTCTGCAACTGGTGCTGCCGTCACACTGATGTCTCTCTCTGAGGAAGAATCACTTTCTTGTGTCTCCTCCGGCAAGTCTTCTGTGACTTCTTTGCCCTCTGTTGTGTGTTGCCTGTCTGGAGCTGTCACCTCTTTGAAATGTCAGGCAAAAAGGATGAATTAAGTCATGGGTGCTCTCAAAGGATTTCCACAGATTACAAAAAATGTGCCTGCCAAGTGAATTATACATAATACATTCAAAATACTTCATGCTGAATTTCAAGTTTGAATCCCCATTTTGCATTTTGAGATAATTCTCTAGAGATTGTTCTTTAGTATCTGAAATTAGCCAAAATCCATCCTGTTTTTGCTATGATTCAAATAACAAGGTAGAGCATCAAGCACGCGGCCTTAAAAATAGAACATTAATGCATCAGAGCATCTGTAATTATCTGCTGTAATTTCAGTGCACAACTCTATTAACATAATTCACTGCCTTTAATCACATCATAATTCATCATATTGCTCTGCACAGCAACTGATGGCTGCTCACCTGCAATAACAGAGGTTGTTTCAAACTGTAGATCACTTAGGGCTGCTTCCGTCGTCGTGACAACACCCGAGTCACTCTCCACCTGAGAGTCAACGCTGTCGACGTCCTCCTCGATGTAAAAATCATCGATGACAGGATACTCATGACCAGAATCTCCAACATCTTCTACAGAGGAATGGGTGTCTATTGGTATGACGGGTAAATTATCTTCTTCTAATGGGCGACGATAGTCGGGTTCAAAAGGTTGCAGGAACTCGTTATCCTCAACAATCTGAACAGTATCATCTCCAAAGTGAGGATCTTCCATGCTGTCAAAGGGTTGAAGGATTTTAATTGATTCTGCTGGTGGCTCAATAACATCTTCATTAGGTTCTGGTTCTAAAATCTCAACGATTCCCTCCTCTGGATTCAGTTCTGGTACTTCAACGCCCTCCCCTTCTGGTTCTGGCACTTCAACTACTACCTCGTCTGTTGATTCTGGCTCTGAAACTCCAGGCAGCTCTTCCGCTGGCAGTAAAGCCTCATCTATGCCTTCCTCTGGTTCTGATGCATCCTCTGGTTCTGATGCATCCTCTGGTTCTGATGCATCCTCTGGCTTTGATACAACCTCTGGCTTTGATGCGTCCTCTGGTTCTGATGCATCCTCTGGCTCTGATACAACCTCTGGCTCTGATGCGTCCTCTGGTTCTGATGTGTTCTCTGGTTCTGATGCATCCTCTGGCTCTGATACAACCTCTGGCTCTGATGCGTCCTCTGGTTCTGATGTGTTCTCTGGTTCTGATGCGTCCTCTGGCTCTGATGCGTCCTCTGGTTCTGATACATCCTCTGGTTCTGATACATCCTCTGGAGCTGGATTCTCAACTACCTCCTCTTGTTCTGATGCATCCTCTGGTTCTGATGCGTCCTCTGGTTCTGATGCATCTTCTGGCTCTGGTGCATCCTCTGGCTCTGATACATCCTCTGGTTCTGATACATCCTCTGGAGCTGGATTCTCAACTACCTCCTCTTGTTCTGATGCGTCCTCTGGCTCTGATGCGTCCTCTGGTTCTGATACATCCTCTGGTTCTGATGCGTCCTCTGGCTCTGATACATCCTCTGGCTCTGATACATCCTCTGGTTCTGATGCGTCCTCTGGTTCTGATGCGTCCTCTGGCTCTAATGCGTCCTCTGGTTCTGATGCATCCTCTGGTTCTGATACATCCTCTGGAGCTGGATTCTCAACTACCTCCTCTTGTTCTGCCTCTTCTGACGGAAGTTGTGGCTGTGAAATGTCCACTGGCTCGTCGTATGGTTCTGGAGATGCAACCACTTCTTCCTCCGGGTTTACATCCTCAACTACATCCTCCTCTGATTGAGGGACTTCAGGTAAATCTGGTATTTCATCTGAATCTTTCCCCAGTTCTGGTTCTGGAGTAAGCTCTACAACCTCTATCACTTCCCCCGGTTCTCCTTGCTCCTCTTCTGGTTCTGCAGTGTCACCTTCAGTAAAATGGCTTTCCCCTTCTGGTGCTAATTCTGGTTCCGGTTCTGGTTCCATTGAGTCAACTACACCTTCATCTGGCGCTGGAGCAACAACAACTTCCTCAGCTTCTTCTGAAATCTCCACCACTTCCTCCTCTGTTTCTGCAGCATCATCCTCTGGTGCTGGAACCTCAACAACCTCTTCTTCTACTGCTATTGGTTTCACAACATCAACTGCTTTTTCCTCAAGCACTTCTGCTTCTGGTTCAGAAACTTCAGGTTCTGTTTCCTCAGAAACATGAACCATCTCTTCCTCTGGTTCTGAGACCTCTTCAGCTACATCCCCGGGTTCTGACTCTTCGTTTGGCTCTGGTGGTTGTTCTGAAACCTCAGACACATCATTATCAGGCTCTGGAGCTGAATGCGACACATCGATTAAACCTTCTTCTTCAACTTCAGCTATTTCCTCATTTGGTTGCAGAACTTCAACTCCCTTTTCCTCTCCTTCTTCTGTCATAACCTCTATTTGGCTATTGTCTGGTTCTGCTTCTGGTTCAGATTCTTCTGGCTCAGAAACCTGAACTGGTTCTGACATTTCAAGGTCCTTCTCCTCCATTCCTGGAACTTCAACTTCCATTTCATTTGGCTCCTCTTCAGGTTCTATCACATGCTTTTCCTCTGGTTCTGACACTTCAGCTTGTTCAGGTGTCGGCTGCAAAACCTCAAGTGCTTCTTCATCAGTTTTGACTTCTAACTCTCCCTCTGGTTCTAGTAGTTCAACTTCAGTTTCCGACTCGGAAACATTCTGTTCCTCTGTTTCTGAAACATCATCAGAGTCATAAGTTTCATGGGCGCCCAAATCAAACTCCTCGTCATCTGGAAGAGAGTTTACTTCTTCATCTTCTTGAAGATTCACTGTCGGCTCAGTGGGCGGCTGGCCTGTGATGGCTGAGAGTGTTGTGATTGGTTGTCCCAAGTCAGACAAATCCTCTCCTGCAAAAACTGTAGTTAACAAAATCTGTGTAGTTGGGGTAAGCTGAACAACATCCAAACCAGGATTCCCGCTGTCCACATCAAGAGGAATCAGGTCTTCCTCAGATATCACGTTCGGAGACAGACCGAAATCTGGAGCATCTGTCTCCAGGTTGAGGATCACAGAGGGGGTCGGGATGTAGTCTCTCACAAGTTCTCCAGTTTCATCGTGATGAATAGTTTCAACCTCATGTGTAATGATCAGCAATTCTTCCTCCTCCCCTTCATCATTCGGTGCCTCGGGTTCACTCTCATAAATAGCCTCAGACTCATCAGTAATTTCCTCTGAGGCCGGTGGATGATCACTGCTCTCTGACAACCCACCAGTCACTGCTGTCGTCTCATCATCCGGGACAGCCGTGGGATCCAGCAGGGTCACCAGGGCATTTTCCTTCTCCATGGGGGTGAGAGGAACCACCGGCCGAGGTTTATCAACCTCCGGCTCATCGGTGAAAACTTCAAACTCGTTGTGTGAGTCAGGCTCACTGGACTGTGGAGACATGAATACACAGCATGGCATGATGAATAAGATAAAAAAAACAAAGATATTTGATGCTTAAGTATTGAAAAACTCTGATAATTATATTGTTTAAAGGCTCAAAACTCGTTATTTTTGGGTCCCTCATGTTCTGTCTGATTTCCTTCAGAGGAGACAGTTCTTAACTATAAATTCTTAGAAATGTTTCGAGAAAGAATTATGTAATGTCGTACTAATTACAGGGAGGTTTGAGACAGTGTATAACTGATATACTTATATTAATTAGTTCCAGACTGCTCACAAAACCACTTTAAGTAAATGCACAAGAACATAAAACATAAAAACTTAAATATTTCTACAAAGACAAAATTAATTAAACACGGAGAACTGCATTTCCAACAATAAATTAATATCTGGTTGAGTTCAAGAAGATCTTGGGTTACTTTTTCCAGTCATAAAGATTTTAGAAGACCTTTCAAGGAAATTCCTACAGGAATCTACACAATAATCTAAATTGATTGCATCTTTTTCCCCTACAAATAATAACAAATCATATTAGGAAATAATTAAGAAATTACAGGACCTATGAAATAGTGCATTACCTTTTTCAAATGTGCATTAAGCAATTTTTCTACTCAAACAATAAATTAAATGACTCCATGTAATGTGAAAGTGTCACTTTGTGTGAGAACCAACACCAAATCTGCAGCTTTAAGTGTCTGTTAGCATTGTTTAGCTCATTGCTCAGCTTCAGTTTCCCTTATTTTAACTGAGGGTCTCAGGATACATCATGTTATATGCCATTCTCATCTTTATTTCTCAATTTAAGACGTGCACATTAGAGCATTTTTTTTTTTTTAAATTCCTATATAACAACTAACAACTTCTTATCTGAATCTAGTTCCAGTAGCATTAGCAAAGCATCTTACCTCATTCACCACTTCTACTACCTCTACTGAGGAGGTTGAGGTCAGTGCCGGAAGAAGGATTGCCTCTGTCACAAAAAAAGAAAAAGAAAAAGATTTTTATATACATGAGTTACATCAAATACCATAAATTATTCAAATTTTCCCTTTAGCTTGCTGTAGTGGATAGTATATTCAGAGAGTTCTCACATGCAGCAAACCCATATGTTTTACAGTATTTTACACTTACCATCCACTTAGATGTTAAAAAAGAAGCGACACTAATCTCTGTGAGGAGACTACCTGGTTCGAAGTTAAGCGAGTCCAGATCGATGGGCAGCGAAGCCTCTTCACGCAGAGCCTTGGTCACCATTTCCCTGAGGCGGGAGCCAGCCGGCGACTCCGGTGTGCGGGTCGCCGTCTCTGAATTCTCAGAGTTGATTTTGGGTGAATTAACCTCAAAGACGAGAGAGTAGTGCACAGAGATTCCTCCGGGCCTGAAAAGGAAATATTACCTCTGACTTAGCATTGACGGCTCCAATTCTTCACTCTAACTGTATTGATCAACTAATCTATATCAACCCTCTGCAGTGAAAATCTCACCTATTGTTCCTTTAATTCTTTGATTTATAATAAAAAGGTCCAATTTGTCAATGTCACAAGTCCTGAAAATGTTAATGTTTCTCTGGATTCTGAGTTTCAGCACGAGCTGCAGAGGGACGACCTCGGTTCAACGCACAATTGGCAAAGGTAATCATAAGGCGTGTGTGTGTGCTGCAGTAAGAAGTGGCACTTTTAAAATGCCACGCATGAACATCTATAGCTATATTTCAAACAAAAATAAAAAAAGAAGAAGAAGAAGAAAAGAAAAGACAGAATCCATCAGAACTACATCAATATTCTGCACAGCTATTGTCATCAGGAGAGAAGAAGCTGATTTCCTCGATGTGACTCATTAGAATGGCAGTGATGTGAATTTCCTTGCTTTTGTGTGGACCGATGTCTGCCAAACAAAAGCACTCCTTCATTAGGTTGCAGTGGCTGTTCTGTGTCTAAAACGTCCAGCGCATCACTTTATTCCAAACTCAGACAGCTCTTTGTCTGAAGTGGAGCTGATTGCGTCCCGTATCTGTAAACACACCACTCTCCTCCTCTCTATATGTGGCTGCTATCCTGGATTTTACTGTCCTCTCATCCACTTCATGGATCGCTTTATAGGAGATTTTTGAAGTTGTGAGTATTTGCTTCAGTGTGCCGTTGCCTCATTTTTCTAATTTGTGACTGGCAGGATGCGTCTACACCCACTTACTTACTGTTGAAAATCCCACCACCTGTTGCCAGTCATGTCGTCACCTTGCATCTAATTTGAGCTTTTCTTTGTTCTTGTTTTTCTGCTCTGATGCAGTCAGTGGAGGCACATGGCTGCAGCCCACACGTGAGAGGCTTTGTAACTTCTCAAGTGAGCTATTCTTCTGGGGAGATCAGCCTCCCTGACAACAACGAAAAAAGCTTTTGTCTTTTTTACGCATTCACCTACATTTCAAAATCATTACCTTTTATCTGACTTATGAAGCAGGGCTCCTCGGGGCATGTTTTCTCTACTTCTTTGTCTGGTTTCCAAACTTCGCCTACTGCTTCCTTTTACTACACGGTGCCAACTGAAGTCTCAACAAATCAACAACTGTTAAAATACTTACAATGACTCAAATGTGAAAGCGGTCGCTCGCACTGATGAAAAGCATTTTTAGCCTCTTTTAGCTTCTTTTACTGTCTTGGTTCAGTCTCAGTGTTTCCAGCAGCAGCAGCAGCTGTTTTCATTAAAACCCACTGTACATCTGCAGCTTCATTAAGTAGTTTAGGGAGAAGACAAACTCCACAGCAAGTTGGCCAAACTGCTCCGACATATTATAAACCATTCACCCATTTACACGTCCAAGCAAGACTTGGATGATCATCCCACTGCAGCTGTGTTTGTGCCATCATCTGCAGGAAAGTGAACAAAGTAAATCCTTGAATACTCCATCACCATTAAATTCAGACTTCAACCTGCAGTAAGTGATTGTTTGGCCACTTGGTAAATTTAAAAAACACACAGCAGTTCCAGAGCAACGTGATCATGTGGAGTGGCGTTAGCGTCCACCTGTCCACCAGTGTTCCCTCTCTCTCTTTTAGCTCTGTGTTTGGTCTCCACCAGCTCCTGAGGGAAATATCTGTCTGTTTAGCTGCTGAATGCTCCAGGATGTTCAGCAGCTGCTCTGACTGTGTCTGTCTGCAGGTAGTGGACAGTGGGAACTGCGGTAATGCTGAGACTAAATCAAAACAGGAGAGTTTCAGGCCATAAAGCTAAAACACTGAGCTGAGGGAAGGTGTTAAAGTTCTTTAGGTCCGTGTTGTTACTATAGGGTTAGAAAAATTGATAAGTGCACTTCTGTCCACACTGCAGTAAAAAAAACTACTTGATTTGACAAAGACAGAATAAAGTGCATGATGAATAAAAAAATAAATAAATCACTTATTCTTTTGCCCAAATGTGTAAATATCCTCGGAGGCTTAATTATGTTGTCACCAAACGTATTATTATTATTAATAAAATGAGTGAGTGAGTGAGTGAGTGAGTGAGTGAGTGAGTGAGTGCTGGAGTCTGGCAGACAAAGGAAGGAGTTGTTGTGAATCCTTCATAAGATTAGAGGACGAGCCCCCGCTGAGGCCTCGCCATCATGTTATTGGCCGTGACAGCGCCAGACACCACAGGGGAAGGCAAATTAATGAGTGGGGGGGGGGGCAGTGTGACAATTACTGTATCCACAAGTCTTTGTGTTTCACTCCTCACCTGCCTTCTCTGATAATGAGAGGAAAGGCCGAGAGCTCTAACGAACTTTGGAAAAAACAAAAAAACAGGATACGTTTCGTTTTAACCTTCAACTAAAAAGGGATTCACAAATATCTTCTGGTCTCAGCAGTTATTTGGTCCTTGTGCTCACTTCTACTTTCGTATTGAACTGTGTGGACAGTGTTGGGTAAAACAACCCCCCCCCCCCCCCCCCTTTGTCCATCTGACTCGGATCCGAATAAATGCTGAGCCGCACATCGGCAGGAACCTGCACAAACACACACGGGGAGGCGGAAGCTACGGGGAGTGTTTCATTCCTCTGTCATTTACCCGTCAGTGTCCTGGGTCTCGCTTGCGTTGGGAAGAAGAAAAGAAAAGAAATAAGAGGTGGAAATAAACTGTAAACAGGAAGAGTGATAGCAGCGGGAAAAGGACGAGCTACGGGAGATGAAATCTTGCCAAACGATCTGTCACTTCAAATTCTACACAAAACAATTCACATTTTGTTCGACTCAAGCATCTGAAAAGTTGTGTTTCAAATCTCCAGTTTTTCTCTACGTCGTTAAATTCAATCAAATAAGACGTTAGAAAAAAGCATCCTCAGTTACAAATTGGGATTAACCGTCAAAAGCTCTGGTAATCTGCTTCATCAGGACCGTGAGGATCTGATGTAGCTTCATTTAAAAAATCAAACATGACCTCTTTCCAAAAGCAGATAAACTCGTCCTCGAACTGACATCGAGTCACTGAACATCAGGTTCATGGTGTTTACTTGCTCAGAAAACATTCTGTCAGTGAGGTCAATGAGTTCACTCTTCCTTTATCCACCGGTCTATATTTTATTTACAGCGGAGGAACTTTCTTCATGAGGAACATGCTGATGCGTCCACGTCAGGAGTGAGTGACACCAGCGAACAGGCCGTCGCAGTGTTTCCTCTCAAAATGAGTTTTAATCACACGTCCGTCACTGACTGACGCAGGTTTTGACACTTTTTTTCATCATTTTAACCTGAAACTCTGGACGTGTTATTGTGTGAACTGTTCTCTAGGAAACAAACAGAAATCTTATTTTCTAAACTATTTAAAATAAGATTTCTTTTTGTTTCAGTATTCAGCGTTTTCTTCATGATCTGTCTGCTGTGTTTGCAGTTGAAAATCAGTTTGGAAAAACTCGATCAAATTGTGGGTTAAGTCGCTGCCGTCTCAGCGTTCTTGAATAAACGGGAAATGCAGCTTCAATTCTACTTTCACCTCCTGAAGAGATGAATAAAAAAATGTTTTAAAGTTAGATTACTTATATTTTCTTCACTATTGGTGGCTTCTGGTGTCTGTTTTGATTTGTTTACTCAACTTAAGCCCCATTATTCTCACATCATTCCCCCGACAACCGCAGTGATTTTGTTTTTTTAAACTGTTCAAAATTTAGAAAATTGAAAAAAACTGGTTGGTTTTTGTGTTTTTGTGCTTGTTTTGACACTTTCTCCTTGTTCTTCCTCTTTTCCTTTGAAAAACACAGCGACTATGTTTCCTAAATATTTTTTGTAGCTTCATCATGAGGAGTTATTCTGACCCGCCATTACTGAATATGAACAGGACTCGCCGCCAACCTGAACGGCAGGGTGAAGAAGAAGGAATCTCTTCTGTCTGGTTGGTCGTGGCGTGACGTGTTCGCCTGCCGCAGCATCTGACGGCGTCCTGACAACAACCAGCCTCTCATCTATTCAAATGTCTGTCCGTGGCAAACGACCTGCTCATTTAAAACGTGATGAAATTATCAAGGCTCAGCGGAGAGTCTCGCCACCACAACAGCCACGCCGCAGATTTGATTACGCCTAAACCGTGCGTCCTCGTTATCATCTGCTCACTCCTGTTTTCTATTCAGATGTCTTACCTGATCCCCAGCACATGGATGGCTTTAAATCCTGGAAGTTTGTCAAAAACGTGCTGCATCTGTAAGAGAAACAACACGTTTCAATACCTGAACTATCAGTCAAAACGCCTCTCATCTGCCTTCGCAGACGCCAATGTAATTAACTCCGAGCCGTCAAACAGGAGCTTGTTAATAAGCTGGCAGAGTGCCAATATGTCAGTATAAAGAAAGGCTTGCATGAATGGGAAACCCTCATTGATATCTATCTTTAGGCGAGTTAAGCACCTGGACACTCTTATGACATAATCGCCTTTAAAGGCTCCATCAGGTAACATCCTGCCACGCATCGCGTGCAGCTCTGAATGATCCTGACGCCTTTTTAAGAGTCTTTCAATGAGGAAATAACATCAAACAACTTAATTTCTCAACATGACTCTCGTTGAGGAGCTGGACAAAAGAAATAAGCTTGCAGAAAGAGTGCACCCTGGGTAATCTTTTCCCTCCCCCGGGCCGCGACCTTACGGCCCCGTGCTGTAAGCTTCTTTACATTGAGCTTGAGCGAGAGCCATCAGGAGAGAGAGACTCAGAGACTGTGGCAGGCGCTGATCTGTGCCGTGGTAACAGAGAGGAAGACGAGGAGGACGAAGATGTTTTCGGCAGCTCAACAGTTGGAGCACTGATAAAAAGATAAAGGTAGAAGCTAAGACATTAAACCAGAGTGATTAATATGAGTTCTTGTTGTGAAAAACCACTTTATAAAGTGAAGTCAGACAGTAACAGAGATACTGGCTGGTTCCGCTGTCTGAGTTCTGTTTGTGTTTGTCCGACGAGGGATCGTCTGCACATGAGGTGAAGCTAACACGGGCTAACTCGCTGTCTGCAGGTATCAGGCTGATGTGAGGAAACTCAAACTTCAGGCGCAACAACAGAGTTTTTCTGATTTTGCTTCAGTTTCTGATTCGCGCCTCTGACTGGCAGAGAAACAGCAGCCGAGACTCATGGGTATTGTAGTGTTTATCTGCCAAAGCAAACTGACTGAAAAAGAACAGAGAGGACACTGAAGTAACTCAAAGTGAAGGCCATGACATAAACATATTGTATTAGAGACTGAAATATGAGTTTGTATGAGATGAACTCAAAACGTGTCCAGACCACACAGGAAATCAGAAGCAGAGGTCGCACCTGGTCCTGCAGGTGGTGAGCCAGGTCGACGTACTGAGGCGAGTCTGGGTCGTCCAGCAGCTCTCTGTAACCCGGGTCCACCAGGTCGATACTGAACTCCACTATCTGCTCCACCGGACTCTCAGGTACCACGTTAGGAAGCTCCGACTCCTTCAGGAAAACAAACAAGAGTCAGTCGCAGTTTGTGAACATCGTCTCGTTTCTCTAATCTACATTTTTACACGTCTGCTTCGTCGTCCCAGATTCACCCTGCCGTCCTTCTGGTATTCTTTGGTCACATGGACTTATCAGAGTCGACGTTGTTCACCCTAACGTTACCATCTGCAGAGGCCACTGACTGTTTGGCCACTTGGTGAACTTGCTAGCAAACAGTTGTTATTTTTCCCACATCCAGCAGTTACAGAGCAGCAGAACATCATCATGTGGGTGGGTGGGGGGTGTTAGCCTCCACCTGATGAATATCAGTGAATCTTTAGCTGCTAAATGCTCCTCTGCATTAACCAGCTGCTCTCTAACTGTGTCCTTCTGCTGTTTGTGGCTCTTTACAGCTGCTTCTCTGAAAACAACTAGAACAGTAACGTCGTGTCCGGACAGACGAACAAGGATCTGAAACTCACTATAAAGCTGCTGATTATTCACAGTGTCACAGTTTGCACCACAAACCACAAACCACACCAGGATCCCTCGGATACGAGCCGATCACGTTCAAGTAAAATTCAGTCGTGTAACGAGGAAAGAGGGAATAAAACCAGGAAGTAGGGAAAGAAGAAAGAAGAAAAGACAGTTGAAAAAAGGAAAGTGGAGAAAAGTAACTGGGAGGAAAATAAAAGGAAGAAAAGAAGGTTTGATGTTTTGATGTAGTGGTAAAAGTATAAAGACTCCTGCCGTTTAAATTACACCAGTCAAATACCAGAAAAGTGTATAAAAGTAGAATAATTGTAGTTTCCACTTTCAACAGTAGGAACCACAGCAAAGTGTTAAAACGTCTCCCGGCTCCATCCCGTCATATAAAACCATAAATGTCAGTCAGATGGTGAATCATGGCTCCTCCTCTGCATATCCAACATTCAGTTTGACTCGAGAGAGAAATGCTCAGGGTGAAAAGAGCAAATAACCTTCTCTTAGAAAAATGACTGACGGCAGAAACTCAAATGATTCTGGTAATTTCAGAGGACAGTCGGCAATTTAAGTCCCGTTTGACAGAACGTCAGTGTTTTCTACAAAACCTACATCCGGAGCATCTTTAGAGGAATTCAATGTCACTCTTCAGGTGAGGCTTTTTGCCTTTATGCTTCTTTTTCTGTTTTTTTTTCCGATGTCCCGATCATTCACTGACAGGAGAAAGCAGTAATTATCTGACGAGGAGGAGCATCAGCTTTGTGTTGGTCAGACTAAACGATTAATCAAAACAATCAGCAGACTCTGACTGATCTTCTACCTCGCAGGCAGCCATTGGTTTCCATTCATCTCAGTGTGATGTGAATGTCAACAGTCGAGAGTTTAAAACTTCTTTTACCGCCACTATGGGCGTTGTGTATTCTGTCCCTTCTGTCCAGTGTGGTTTGATGATCAGTTAATTATCAGAATATCAAATAAATCCAGACTAGAAGCCGTCGTTTTTGTGGCACGTCATTATCTTCTGCATTTTAGCTTTAGCTGGTTAGCAGTAATGTAAAGAAACTGTATGTTTTTTCATTAATCACAATGTGAGCTGTGTGTTTGTGTCTAAACTCTCCACTTAGCAACGACAATAAGCTGCGAAAATCCAGAAAAGGTAAGTGGATGAAAATCTGTCTGCTCAACTCAAAAGCTGCCATCTATATTATGTGTCTCTGAGCAAGGCACATAATCCAATTACCTGCTCCAGTGGAGCTGCTGAGCCGTGAACTGTGGAGCAGTGCAGCTGGGACAATGGTCAGCAGCCATGAACAGTATATAGACCATTAGTGGTTAATGGGTAAAACATCATTAAACTCCCTGTGTGTGTGTGTGTGTGTCAGGTTGAAACAAGAAGACGAACATAAGACATAAATAACCTGATGGATAATTTCTGAAGAAGAACTTCAGCGTGACATTTTCCCGCCCCCCCTCCACGTGTCCCGTCAAAAACCTCCTCCAGCTCCTCTGACCTGTTGCCGTGGATACGAGTATTGACTAAACAACTAAAATGTAAATGTAGCTGCTTGTTGGTACCTCTTCGACCTCCTCCTCGGGCCGGGCTTGATCGCGGTCGGGGCTTGGAGAGGCACTCGTGGGGCCGAGGGGGGCGGCGGCGGCGTCGGTGACGATCGCCGGTGCAGCCGGTGAGGCGACCGTCTGAACCTCCGCACCTGGAGCAACATCACGGTCACGTTAAATCACTGAGTAAATGAAGAGCGTGAAGAGCCGTACAAGACTGTACAAGTGCTCACAGTCACTTTACACAGGTCTACGTGCTGTGGATATTATAATCATTTAGTGCTTGACATAAAGTAAACACAAAAATCAATATACACTCCACAGATAAATGTTCAACTGATTCCAACACACACTGTGTCCGACAGGAGCAGAACCAATCGACAGGATCAGTGTACAAACACAGTCTGTGTCTGATCTTTAATGTCCTACCTGTGATCTCAGGGAGCTTGTGCTTCGGCGCAGGAGTCACTGATCCTCTGCAGAGGAAGACACAAACACGGATCAATAATTCATTATCAAGATATCCATGTTAATCTGAATGTGACACAGAGCTCCGTTCAGGACTGGAAACAATGCAGGGTTCCCACACCTTATCAAACATCCAAATTCAATGACTTTCCAGGCTCAATTCCCTCACGTTCAAGGACTCAACACGACACAGTTTGAGACACAGATTAAAGTTAATTACTGATGCAACACTAAGAATCTTTATGATGAGAACCAGCAGCAGGTTAAAAAAAACAAATGACCATTATTTATTTTCAAAAACTTTCAATGCCATTCAAGGATTTCAAGGGGCCACAAAGGGCAACATTTTCCTTTTTCAAATCTCCTCATCGTAGAAAAACTTTACGATTTGAACAAGTAAACGAAGCTTCCTGGTACAACTCTCAGATAAAAGAAGATCATGTTGTTCAAGCTGCTAAATAACATTTCAGTATCACACCTGCAGAGCCACTGAGTAATTCTGTTTAATCATGTTCAACACAATCATTCCTGCTTTAGAGTCTCCAGACAACAATTTGTTTATATCAAAAAAAGTCTGCGGAGGACCGGATCTGTGTCTCGTGGGAAGTTCAGCACCATCTCATGTTTTAATCCACTCTGAGAGGACTCCATGTCAAATGAAACAAGTTCATATCCTGTTATTAATAAAGTTTTAAATGTTTTTAATTAAGTTGAAAGTACCTCGCACTTTCTGTCTTGTACCTCTTACATCAAGAGTGAAACATCATGAGTCATGGCTTCATTTATCTTCGATCCTGAGGGAGGCGACCCTGCGCAGAAACACTGACTTATAGATCAGTGAAGAGACTGAATCAAAGCTGAGTGTTCGTCTCTTCTCACCCTGACGACACACGCGTGTTTCTCTTCATCCGTGTTTAAATGTCGTCAGGTAAAAGCAGTAAAACAACCAGCGGTAACATGAGAGTAGCTGAACCGGTTCTGGCTCCTTCGCAGTCAAACCCCTAAAGGATAAAGAGCCGAGCCGTGTGATGAAGTTTCTCTGTCTCTACGACTCCTCAGATTCACATGATATCATCCTCACATCTCCGGAGTCACGTTTCCATTTATGAAATCCCCTCAGTCAGACACAGAAACAGAGTGATGACAGGACGGATTAAAAAAAGGAAAAGAGGAAATGACTCTATTCACACCGTCTCAGTACAATGACTACAAACTAATATCTTAATAACCTTATAAAGTCATTCGTATCATTTATTAAAATGTCATCTGTCCTAATGTGACATTTAATTTTCGGCAGAAATGCTGATTTTTCAGGTTTATTAATGGGCCGTACATTTATGGAAATTATCTTATCAATCTTATAAATATTAAAGAACTGGTGAAGAATGCATTCATTAAAAAAATAATAATAATAATCAAGTGGATTTCCATTATTCACCCGGCTGATTATCAACCATGTGACCACTTAGAAAATTTGCATTAAATAAAGCTTTTATATTACATTATATAACATG
The DNA here is from genome assembly GCF_002814215.2 of Seriola lalandi dorsalis. Classification (NCBI taxonomy): domain Eukaryota; kingdom Metazoa; phylum Chordata; class Actinopteri; order Carangiformes; family Carangidae; genus Seriola; species Seriola lalandi. The sequence goes on from NW_019525498.1 coordinate 940,322, forward strand.
GGAGTAAAATGTTCTCTGGTATATTCTTGAATCTACTTACTGAATCTTCTAAATCTACTTATAGTTTCATTGTTCAAACTACAAAGTGCAGAGAAAAGTCTCTCAGCTCCACTGGAGGAATCCAATAATCGATTAGTGCATCGACAGAAAATCACTTGCCAACTATTTGGAACAATCGTGAGTTTTGTCATTTTTCTGAAGCAAAACTCAGATGTGAAGGTTTGATGAACGTGGCAGCGAAGTGAATACCTTTGGGTTTTTGGACAAAACAAAAACATTTTTTCATTATTGATTTATCCAACAATGGTGAAAAAGAAATTTAGTTTCACAAAATCCCAAGGTGCCGTCTTCAAATGTTTTTAGTTGCAGCCGAAACAAAATAAATTCCCCCTGTTGAGAAGTTTGACATATGACTGAATGTAACGATACACATACAAGGAAAAATCTGAGACGTTAATTGACTCAGTAATTGGAGGTTTAAATTATTGTGAGTTGCAGCAGCTGGATTGTTATTTGTTCAGGATTTTCAATGTCAAGCTCTAGACTTTTTCCATCTCTCCAGGTGGATGAAATTGCTTTCCCTCGGAGCTGAGTTCGCTTTATGAAAAATCTCTCTCAGAGCTTTTCCCTTCAACTCCTCTTAACAAATTCTGGCCACTCACCTTCCCACAGTCCTCTGTAGAATCTCTGAGATTGCTTTAGAGAAAATATTGCTGAAAATATGTTTCATGACTATGTCTGTCGGCTTCATCGGCCCGTGACCTTCAGCCTGCACTGGGGGGCGGTTTACAGTGTGAGCAGGCGGCGCCTCCACGTCGTGGTTCTCTGCTGGAAAACACTGGATTGTTCCCTCCAGGTTGGGACGGAGTGTCTGCCCAAAGTGAAGGAGCTGAAGTATCTCTGGCTTTTTGCTCGAGCCGGCCTCAGCGGTAAAGCAGGCGCCAGACCGTCGTGGTGAAGAAGGAGCCTTCCAGTGGAGGTCTGGGCTCGTCCAACTGGTAGGAGGTTCCGAGGGGAGGAGCTGGAAAACGTTGCTGGAGAGAGCGCCGTCGGGACTACCTTTCTTGACCTGCTGCCACCGTGACCCGCTGTAAATCACCTACAAAGCCCTTTGAACTACACTGATTTCCCCTAGGGAATAAATAAAGTATCAATCTATCTATCTATCTATCAATCTATCTATCTATCCATTTATCTATCTATCTATCTAAGCTGTGAGAAAGGTGAAAGAAAATGACTGTTCAAATCGCTGTGCGTCACTGTGACAACAACGACCCTCAGAACCTGCTGCCTGTTTAGTGGCCTCTGCCTTATTTGCATCATGTTCACATTATCTGTGCGTGTGTGTGTGTGTGTGTGTGTGTGTGTGTGTGTGTGTGTGTGTGTGTGTAGTGTGAGAGCATGATTATGTGTCACTGCTTACCGTGATGGAGGCCTCCTGTCTCTCACCCGGCTCATCCTCTGAAAACAATCACAAAACAAGACAATCACTTACTGTACGTGTCACACACCAGACACACACACACACACACACACACACACACACACACACACACACACACACACACACACACACTCTGCCACACGATTATGTTGTTTGTGATAATGATGTCACGTGTCGGTGACTGCTGCTGAGTTTGATGGAGGTTTTGTTTTCTTTAGAGTGATGACTGACTGAACGGCTGATTAATTGATTCGTTCGCTCGTGTTATTTTTCTTGTCTTTACAAGCAGGACCTCAGTGTGTGTGTGTGTGTGTGTGTGTGTGTGTGTGTGTGTGTGTGTGTGTGTGTGTGTGTGTGTGTGGTTTAAAATCACACAGGGCTGCTGCCACCTCTGAGGTCTGGAGGGAGTTTCACGAGCCTTCAGGCCATAAAACCCATTACACCTCCACACCATAATTTCCAGAGCGAGTGCGAATGTTAATGAGAAATGAAAACTCTCTGTGTTTCTTTAAAGGATCAGTTCACGCAAATTACAACAATACTCACTACATGCATTTTAAATATGGAAGGCTGATCATATATTTGCATGTGTGTGCAGGTGTACCTAATAAAGTGGCCACTGAATTGAAATCTTCATCTGAGAGAGAGAGAGAGAGAGAGAGAGACTGTTCTCTGTGTTCTCGGTGTTGAATGAGGCCATGTGGCGGATCAACAGACGGCACAGATGCAGCGTGTTGACGAATGTGCCGGGAGCAGCGTGTTTGCATGTTTATGGATGGATTTATAACACGAGTGCTGGTCAACAACAAACTGAAAAAAAAACAAAAAAACTGAAGCTCCCTGAGCAGCATCTGGACGGTTTGAAGTTTAGAGCCGGATTCACAGGAGGTCGCGAGTCTGACGCCTGCAGGTCACAGAGTCTCCATCCTGATGCAAACGTCCTCGGCCGGGAGCGAACCTACCGACTGTGGCTGGTGAATACAAACCGAACCGAGTTTCAACAGTTACACGTTCAAACCGCAGCTCGTCACTTTCATGTTTTTTGTTTTTTGAACGTTTTAAACTTTTATCTTTGAAAACTTAATTCAACTGCTCGTGCGTCACTTTTAAAATTTGCTGGATGGGAAAAAAGAGAGAGGTGAGATCACCATGGTTACGGGCGGAGGTGAACGCGTGGTGGTAAAAATGATCTGCAGGATCAAAACAGCATTAAAGTGAAGTTACAGTCACGGATGCGAGGCGTCCATGACATTTCTATATATCATTTACTTACCAGGTTGAAAATATTGAAACTTTTGAAAAGAAATAAACTCCCACTCCTACTGACAACTTAAATATTTACATCTGAGACTAATTTAAAAAGGTAATTAATTTAGTGTTGCTATGATACGTTAAAGACTGAGGGGCTCTGTCGCAATGTTTCCCAACTTTAACCAATGCAGTGAGTTGTCTTAAACTTATGTTTCTATATGTTTCTTATATCTAGATATATGTAGTATATACGTTCCTCTTTTAACAACCTTTACAGCCGGTTTATGATTTCAATTCTATTTAGCCCCGCCCCCCGTCCCCACAAGGTGACAGGATTGGTTCCTGAGGTCTGTAACGTATTAAACCCTGAATCTGTGTTTATGAGACTGTGATTGGCTCGCTGCAGTTCAAGGTGGAAACACTGAGTCATGGTGTTGATAATTACTTCATCATCATATGTCTGCACTGTCTGTCTGTAGAAACGGTGGCGACTGCTGTAATGTGGCGGGGGAAGCGCTCTCTAAGCCGCGCTGCAGAGGTCTTACCCTGTGAACCATGGTCATGTGCTCCTCGGAGCTGCTGAAGTTTTTGGCGAGGTCCACGATGCAGAGCGACTCGTGTTGACACGTGTGAACCCATCTCTGGTACTCCGCCGTGCCAGGGATCCTGTCGAAGAAGATCCTGAACGCCTCCCACACAGCCTCCTGACAAACTGGCCAAACACACACACACACACACACACACACACACACACACACACACACACACACATTCTTAGACTCAGCACAAAATACACACATGCTCACAGAAACTAAGTCAGACTCAGAATGATTTTGTCTCTTATTACTGTGGGATGTTGCATTTAACCACCTAGAGACCTGGTTTGTTTTCTGGCAGGATCTCTTCATAATCTCATATTTTAGAGTTTGGTAGAAAGTTCACAAGGCGTTTTTGTCAATACGTTTTTGGTGCAGATCGCAGATTTACTGACATTGCAAGTGGCAAGTTTTCTTTTTCCAAACATGAGCACATGACCACAGGATGAGGATTTCAGAAGACAACAAACTTTCAATAACTCACTCAAAGTTCTTTAAAAGGACTTTTAGAATCACCTCCTCATGGTTGTATCCCTCCGCCAACCAGCCAAGTTGCAGGAAACATGGTCACAAAAGGATGAAAGGACGGACGACCCGAAAAAACATGACGCCTCAAAAATCCACACAAATGTAAATATGCATTTGATAATATAAAAGGTGACACATGCTGCAGTAGAAGAACATTTACCTGCTGCAGTAGATACATAACATGAACAATGTCTGGTTCGGGTCCAATTTACTTTTAAATCCATATTAGATGAGGATAAAAGGTCAAATCACAGACTGATTAACGACAGAGAAAGATAACGGACGACAAGATAATAGATGAAAAGAAGAAAAAGATGGAACTACAAATTTGCATATACATACAGTGTATCAGTGGAGATAAGACCCTAATGTGCAGAACAGAATTAAGCCGTCAAACCAAGAACAAGCTGTATTATCATCTCGCAGACGAGAACCGTCCCCGACTTTTACAGAGAACAAACTTCTTTCTATCCAATTAACTGAAACACAATGTGAAGCAGCGCCGCAACTCATTAACACTGCAAACTTCAATGTGTTCACGGCGTCTCAGGTCTGGACAAAACAATATGTCTGCAAGTGAAGCACACACAAACACACACACACACACACACACACACACACACACACACACACACACACAGGGTTCACCAGACTAAATTTAAAGCTTTAACACCCTCTAACGCCTTTGTTTTGAAGGAGCTGAACTTTTCACGCCCAGTAGAAGCTCTGACACACAATACTCGCACAGTAAATGCCACCTGCTGATGTTCAAGCTCTGTGTTTCTGTTTCCGTGGTCAAACAGGAAGTAGAGCAACTGAATCCACGCTGCTACTCTCACCTCACAGCTTCTTTGTGTCTCTCTGTTGAACAGTTTAGACAGAAACACACTTGTAAATGAGAGTGTGTGTGGAGGAGGTGAATGAGTCACGTCCACGACTCACTGCGTCGCTCCTGACTGAACGGACCGCTGGGTTAGCTGGATCCTGTCCCTGCTACACAGCGACATCAGTCCTGGTCCGGCACCTATATATATATATATATATATATATATATATATATATATATATATATATATATGATATGGGTATATAAATTTGATATATACCCACACATTATGATGATGGCAGGAACTATATACAGAATCTGATTTGAAGCCATGAATTTATCTTATTTGCAGCAAACTGAAATTCCCTTGTGAGATATTTCTGTGCATAATAAGGAAAGACTGAGATGAAACTGTGCAGCGCTTCATGTTCCCTTCTGTTTTCTTCTCATACATTTCTTCTTGTCAGTAACGGTCGGAGCTCCACCAGCTCAGCTGATATTCTGCATTTCAAGCGTCTTAGTGAGTGTTGTTGATCGATCTCACTGAGCTGAACAGAGGGTGGAGAGTTTGACAGACTGCTAGAGAGTGTGTGTGTGTGTGTGTGTGTGTGTGTGTGTGTGTGTGTGTGTGTGTGTGTGTGTGTGTGTGTGTTGGCACCTTAACCCCAACACCAGAGGGGGCGACCCACGTCTCGTCATGTGAATAAAACACAGATTTCACTGGTCAAACGCTCAGTGAAGAGAAAGTTTTTCTACTGCATTTAATTACTGCTTTCCAGACTTTATGCAAATATGTCCCACATCATTCTGTACACGGTGCACAGATACTTTTAAAGTGGCATGTTATATTGTTATACTGACTGACTGACTGACTCATTACATAGCTGGGTTCGTGCATTCTCCTTTTTATTTCCTACCTGGCATTTCTGTAGCTCCAGGATTGTTTAACTAACTAACTTTAACAAGATCACTCATGCAAGTTGATGTTAATCACACGGTGCTGAAAGGAACGGAAAGAAATTAGCCGAGTGGAAGTCTCAAAATGAAATGTACAAATGTTGGTTGGAGTGTTTAAACTGTGTCAGCACAGGGAGAGAGAAAGTTTAGGCCCAAATCTGCTGTTAGAAACCATGAAAAACAAGGAAATATAAGAAGATGAGAATCACTGTCTGCTTTATGAAAAACTGCTGCTGATGGACCCAGAAGCAAGTCAACTTTTATGCTGTAAAAACTGTGGAGGAAAACAGGAAGTAATGTCTCTATAAGTGTGCGACTGTAAGTAAAGGTGATGTTTGTTAAATATGATCAGACAAATAAAAGGCGTGTACCTCTGAGCTGGTAGTACGCCTGGTGACTGGCCAGCACTTCGTTGATGGTCTCCTGAGGACAGATCCTCACTCCGGAGTGTAAAAACACCGACCTCCTGGATCGACGTCTGCCGAGTTCAAACCCTGAACCTTTGGTGCGCGTCGACGTCTTCAGCAGTTCGGCCAAACGTACAGAGCCGACAGCCTGTGCGCTCGCTCCCGAGTCCAGCCCCACGCCGCTCTCTGGACAGGAAACAAGAACGTGTAAGGGGTCAGTCAGCGTAGACCAGACCAGATTCTGAGCGTTTGTTTAGAGCAACAGATGGATTGTGTTTACTATGAACGACAAAACAGCTAATGTCACAGGATTAAAGCAACATTAGGAAACAGTTAAAAGTGGAATTATTGTCCTGTTCTCTCTCTGTCAACAGAAATGGGAAACATTAAGTGTAAACCCCGCCCATCTGGTACTGCAAGCAACTTAAAACAAACACACTGAGATCTGTGTGTGTTGGTGTGTTCATTTCTGCTGTTTTTCCTGCTGCACGTGGGAAATGTTGCATTGAATAAACAGATATTTCAGAAACAATAAACACGCATCATGTTTGATCAGATCTATGACAGTCTGGCATCAACCAGCAGCGAGACTTACTCTGGACAAAATGGGCCTCAGGCATTGATATGTAGAGCTGAAGTGATTAGTCAGTTAATTCATTAGTCAATTGAGATAAAAATTAAGTGGCAACTATTTTGTTTATCGAGTAACTGAGTCACTTTTCAAGCAAAATACCAACATATCAACTTGTGTCGGTTGCTCCAGTGTGAGAACTTTCTGTTTTACATCAGTTGTAATGGTCGAGTCTGGAGCTTTGGACTGTTGGTCAGACAAGACGAGACTTAGATCATGACCATAATCGCGTTACCATATAAAGCTGTCTGTTCTAATACATCCGGGAGAAAGATTCATTTTCAAAAGTGTCGTCCAAAAGTAAAAATTTTAATTTGACAAAGCCGAGCTTCGTGTCCTGCTGTGGGAAAACCAGCGCACGAAAAAACGCTTCTGCAACGTCAGGATTTTCTGATCTGATGCCGAATGTGACAAATTCTCTTAAATCACTTGTATCTCCTGCTTAGGAACGAATCCGTTCGTACCAACGGTTCCTGCATGAGGATTAATTCTCTTTGAGGGACTCGGCTTCATAACCAGCTCATCTGAGATCTCTCTCCTGTTCTCTGTACTTGTTTTTATTAATAGAAACCTATTTTGATCATGTTCTGCTGTGGTCATTACAGAACGACCTTGTTTACTGGACAGAGCAGAAAGAAACTCAATGACCTTTCAATGGACAGGGACAGAAAAGAAGTAGAGAATAAGTTAAAACCAATCAGTAAGAAAATGGCGGTCTCCTTCATTTACAACATTAAACTCACTTTACTCATTTTACAACAAATAAAAACATTTTTCTGCATTAATCTGTTTAAGCAGCTGCTCGTTTCCTTCAGTGTCTCTCTGGTTTGTGTTATTCGCAGCCATGAGCCGAGTGGAGTTGAGTTTGGCATTATATGTGCACGCCAGGGGCCGGGGGTTCACTCTCCCTCCTCATGCCCACTCCTACTAAAAATAAAAGCACTCACTGTTCTTGAAGGGTGCTTGGAATGAAAGCATCCACCAAACAACGGCGTACTGGACGTATGTGCCTTTGATCAAGCAATCCGGCGGATATATTTAGGACGGCAGTCGGTAAAGAGGAGGTTGTAATGCAGTCGCACAGCCGGCTTGTCACTGCTTTTTAGAATAAATATACATTACGTGAAGTGTTTTGAAGTGAAGGTGAACCTCAGGTGTTTCACATCGAGCGAGATCTGGTGTTTTATTTGTAATCATTCCGCGGAGACGACTCAGATTGTGCAATACACATAACCCTGCGTCCTTTTGTTTGTGTTTTTTTCCCACGACTCAAGTCTGGAGAAAGCTGTAATTCAAATTGTCAAGCTGTCACCAAGCTGGCAATAAACCGACCGAACTGTGTTATTATCAGTTTTTCCATTTTCATTTGCATTGTGGACGTGTTTGCACATACTCGCAGCCCGTCGTGAATACTGAATATATTTCACTTTGGCTGTGGATCAGAACGAGACAGAGAAGACGAGGACTTTCTCACCTCTTTCTGTTTTATCAAAAAACAGCCCTTTTGGATCCTCGGGTGAAACAGTGACAGTGTACAACACCTTAATGATTTCACGGCCAAGTACTTATGCAATCGTAATAGGCTTTGCCTCACATTGTGACCAAGTTTAGTCCGTGTATAGATTGTCTTACTTTCCAAATCCTCATATCTACCTGCTCTTATCTCTTCAGAAGTGCCAACTTTTATCTTTTTGCAAACAATAAAAGCGTGAAAGCTCGTGACTTCTCTTTAACTTGTGAAGGACTTGAAGTGTCAGGGCTCAAAGGATTGTGGCTTTGCGAACAAAACGAGGCTTACCTTTAATTCCAGCAGCCTGTGGAGCGAGGACGAACAGCAGCACAAGTCCGAAGTCCCAAACCATTGTGGAGGAAGAGTTCCCCAAAATAATGTGAATGTCAAAGCAAATCCAGCAGGACGAGGGGAGGTGGGAGGGAGGGAGTGCGTCCTCTAGCTCAGGTGGAGCTCATGGGTGCAGGCAGTTTGGTTGCAGGGAGGCGGCGGATCCTTCAGGGCCCCCGAGCTGCGGCTGAAACCCTCCGAATGAACTCCAGGATTTGCATCTGATGGAGGTAAACCTGCAGCCTCCTCTTCCCGAGGGGAACGGTGGGACGGTGGGAGCTGTAAGTGCGGCAAGAGTGACGAGGTTAAAAAAGTAGGCACCGTTTCGGGAATAATCTGTTTATCTACTGCTCAGACATAATCCGTCTTTACCCCACGGCCCTTGCAGCACTGGCGTCATCCTGTTAGTGGCTTTCTGGGGGCATCTGTCAACCGCGGCGACCAGTTTGCTCAGCACACCCCCCTCCCGGCCCACCCTGACACTTTACCCTGGTGTTTCCCCAGTGTTTTTATTCTTAGCAGGCCTGGAGAGCAGCACAGACAGGACTGGAAACAAAGAAACTCACAGTATTCTGCAGCGTTGACAGCGTCTGTAAACTCGTACAGATACGGTGAAGGAACATCTTCCCCTCAGCACCAGTCCGACAGTCTTTACTGGTCCCATCACCCTGGAAGCAGAAACATGTCTGCTCAGACTCAGAGTCGCTGTCAAAGCCTTCAGTTTGACTGATTTCTATCCTTGTTTTGTTTTATTCTTATATATTTCAATCTTCATTCTTTTAAAAAAAGTCTTTAAATATATAAAGATTATATTTATGAAGTTATATTTTGTCTCACTACACGGACTGTGAGGACTGTGACGCTGCAGTATGGCTGTTTTGAGATAAATATGGCTCTTATAATATGTGTAACAAAAGTTTTAAGATTCCTCATTTTGTATCAGAGAAGTACTAAAGGTACACAAAATATAAGACCTATGAATATAAATATTTATACATATATTTACTTCATAATTTGTAATTCATGTGTGTAATGTTGTTCATATAATTCACATAATTCTTATTGTATTGCATTATATTGTATCTTTTGTACAACCAACAATTCAAAACAAAAAATAAATTAGTTCATCATCATCATCATCATCATCATCGAAAACAAAGAAATCAGTAATTTTCCCCTTTCAGAAGCTGTCATCAGTTCATTTCATTTGAATTTTCATTTTTGTTCAAAAGAAAATTAATTAATTATCAAAATTGTTGCTTATTAGCTTTCTGGTAATTAATTAACAAACAAACAGTTTCAGCTCTAATTGTTTCACTTGGTCCGATTTTTTTTTTTTTAGAGATCAACAAAGTGAACTGACATTTGTTAAAAGCAGTTTCCTGATTCTTTAAACCCTGTGGCGTTTGAGTCGAGCGGTGAGGACGTCTTCACTCCCCCCCCCGTCACTCTGCACTGTCCCAACAAAGACATAAAAATGTCCCAAAAAAAAACACTGTGGACTCATCAAACTGTATTTGAATTTAACCAATGTGGCTCACAGATCATATTTCTTGTACTACAAGTGAACAGCAGCAGAGGATGATGATGAAATGCAGAGTAAGGCTGGTGGGTTAGGTTAGGAGTTGGGGGGGGGGGGGGGTCACTAAGCATTGCATCTCTTTGAGGATTTGAAGATGGATTTACCCTCTTCACAGAAGGGCGGACCGCTGGGTGCCTCCCCTGGTGTTTCCCACATAGGAAATTATCACTTCAGTGTAACTGCAGTTTCGTTTTTTTGTTTTTTCTTGTTTTTTCTTGTTTTTTTCACCGAGTGTTTCTGAAGTGAAGATGAACACCAACCTTTAAACCTTTTTGATGAGAAGATGTGGGGGAAAGTTGAAGGCATTAACTTATTGTAGGTCAGCTGAAGCTCAGACATCACCAAGTTTGGCCATATCTGAAGAGCCTAGGAAAAGAAGATTAGAAATTGGTTTTAATCTCTAATCCATTGGCTGTTTGACTGTCCAACTCTGTTCTGTACGTTTTACTCAGAATGGAGCAGCAGGGGAAGTACTTCTAGTAGTAATAGTAGTAATAGTAGTAAGAGTAGTAGTAGTTATGGGATTAGTGGCAGCAGAAGTAGTTGTTGAAGTCGTAATACTATATAATATAACTAGTTGTAGTGGTTATATTAGTAGTTTCTGCAGCAGTATACTGTATGTAGCAGAGAGTGAAGCACCAGCTGTAATGGTTGTAGTACTGTTTTACTAGCAGTACTATAACCATAGCAGGATTAGTAGTAGCAGCAGCTGTAGTAGTAGGTAGAAGCTGTACAGAGAGAATTAGCAGAACTCACTGTGGGTGCTTGTATCATTAGCGTTAGCAGCAGCAGTGGTAGTAGTACTAGTAGTATTAACAGTGGTAGCAGGATTAGCGGTAGCAGACGTAGTTTTATAATTTGTTATACCATTAAAAGAAGTAGTCATTGTAAGGCTCGTACTAGGAGTAATAATAGTAGTACTGTGATCGTCGCAGTAGTGACGGAAGCAGAAGTACTACTTGTAGCAATAACAGTAGAAGTATTATGCAGAAGTACAAGCAGACTTGATATTTGTAGCAGTGATACTAGTAGCAGCAGTAGTTGTTTCAACACTGCAACACTAGTAGTACTAAGCAGTAATGGCATTACAGTAGTGGTGTCAGTTGCAGTAAAAGTAGCAGTACTAAGCAGCAGTGTTTGTGGACACAGCAGGTACTTTTTACCACACTTTATGGTAATTTGTAGTACATTGTAGTACAACATGTGGTACTTTGTTGTTCTTTGTAAAAGTTTGTAGTGAATTTTAAAAATAATGAATTAATTTACTAATTCTCTTCCCATTAGTGGTGTTGTGGTCTTTGACATCTGCTTTGAGGTTATTCGTGGTACAATAGGTAGTACATCTGCAAGACTTTCTAGCCCTTTGTGGTACTCTGTTTGCACTGTGTTTTGTGGTACTTCTTGGTACATTAAAGTCACTGATTTTACTGATAACACTTTGAAGATGGCATTGTCTCTCTCTCTCCCTCAGCTGTTTTATCTGATGAAGCTCTCGGGGAGCTGCTAATAAAAGTTCCACTTTACGCACTACAATCCGGCCGTACTTGTCATTGTTCTATATTTGAGAAAGTATTTAAAAGTGTCCTCTCTGGGCTCCGACTACCAAGACTTTGACATTTGATTAAACGCTGAAACATTGTGAGCTGATATTCGACGCTGCAGTCACAAAGGAATCTGACCAGACGGAAATGAAAAGGAAAAGATAAGCAGAAATCTCTCTGAGGTTGCAGGCGATATAATAAAATGGGTGAAATAATTTAGTATTCGCATGGACATCCCCTATGAGACCTGCTGGGAAGATACAGATATAGATTTGGGCAGATTTCAGTTTCAAGGGGCTGTTGGGGGAATCAAACCTGTGACCTTTTCTCAACCCTGCTGCGTGTATTCCCTTTCTAAACCTCCAAATAGTGTAAAACGCTTCAATTTTCCAAGTTTAAAATAAGGAACTTATGGCTACTTGTTTCCAGAGTACTAAGGTAACCCTGCTGATAGGTGAAATGACTCAGATGGCTTACCTCCCAGCGAATCCTACTATGATGAAATCCAGACGGGAATGACAGATAATCCAGTTAATTTAGTCTGTCAAGCCTCTCTGTTTAACCTTTCACCGCTAAAAATAATCCTCCAGACTCCCCCGCAACCGTCTCCTCCGGCAACAGCACAGGTTACGAGACAAATCGTTTCTGATCTTTACCTGCTGTGGATCAAGTTTCATTTATTATGTGTATTTACAGAATAATCAAGGTAGAACTTCTTAAGACAAAACCTGTTTCAAGACATTGCAGCCAAATTCAGATTTCATTACTGTGGAATGAGACACAGGTGTAGTGCTTTTGGGATGACAAGAAATATTCAGTCTAGATGACAATGAGAGACTTTTCCTCAATAAGAAAAGAACACAACTCAACATACTGTCTGGCTAGTATTACACCTGTAAATGTGCAAACAGCCAATTGCAGCACAAACAACAAAGCTATCACAGTCCTTAAGGAACGGACAGCCTGCTTCCCAAAATAGGTGCAGCAGGGTTTGTCGAATTAGCTGAACACAACACATGCTGTTGTTTTGATATCAAAACTTAAAAAGACAAGAGAGACAAGCACTTCCCTTCAGAAAACTTCAGCAACAGCTCACGAGTCACGACAATCCTAAATATAAAGAGCTGTTATGGACGAACGAGGCAACACAACATCGGTGGTTTGGCGATACTTTGGCGAATTACTCCCAAAATATACATTAACTTCACCATGAGCCTTTACAGTTAATCAGCCCCAAAGTGTTTCATTCTCTCAAGCCATTTTCACTTATGAACCAGACAAACGGTTCAGACCCGATTCTCCAGACCTTTCACACATACAGCACACAACCAGAGATTGTTCGATACGACTCACAAGTGATGGACCACACTAAAGCTTCAGTGCAGTAGGAGACCTTGGTGAAAGTACTAAGGACTAAATCTATGCAATAAGCGCGAGAGGAGCTCAGGTAAAGAAAGCAGTAGTTAAGTATGTTAGGGTGTTCGAGGTGTTAGGAGGGGAGGTGCTCTCAGAGGAGATGAGTCTTCAAGAGCTTTTGGAAGATAGAGAGGGACGCCCCGGCTCTGATTCAGTAGCTTGTTCCACCTTCAGGGAACCAGTCTGGACTGAGATTGTCTTGTGTGCAGGTAATTGCGGAGAAGGAACACAAGCCCGTATGACTGGTTTAGACATAGAGGTCACTCTGAAGGCACGTGATTGTGACTTGACAGTGGATTTGATTTGGGCAGCCATGGGTGGCCAGTGAAGGTTAACGAGCAGTGGATGGACAAGTGCCACTGCATTCTGGACCATCTGCCAGGGTTTTACTGTGTGTGACGGGCATTGCAAGAGCAGTGAGGTATAACCATAGATGGTACCAAGAGTTAGGTGGAGTACTGAGTGATGTCTGGGTGATGACTGGGTACATCTCTTTTTCAATACTCCATTTGGTTCAGGTAAGGGGCTACACCTGGTTAGAGCGAGCAAGAAAAATTATAGAAACATCATCAACACACCAACTCACTCGCCATGACTTCTGCGGACAATGACTTTATACTAGGAGTTGGCAAGGTAAAGACCGTTTAATGTCTGGTCCAACTGATTCAGACATTTGCGTTCACACATACTCTGGGTAACATCTGGAAAACTCTCAGGGTTGCGGTGCACGTGTGAGAGCAGCTTCAGTTTGACCTGCAGGAGTTTCTGCAGGCTGAGGTGAACTGTTTTGCTGCCATGGAGGAAATCCATGAAAATGAGTTCATATCATCTCCCACCATCTTAGCTGCAGAAATAAACCTGGGAGAAAAAAATCTGTCTGACAGCCAAGAATTACAGCTGTCACAGATGATGAGCTCAGAAAGGCCGAAGCCCGAAAAATGCAAACTGTCAGAGAAAATGATGCAGAGAGAGGAATCAACTTTACAACAACAACAACGCTACAGGAACTCAGTCAGCTGGATAGTGGCTACACAGATTGAGAAAGTTACCGGTGTAGAATTTGTTTGAATTCATAATCAAAATGCTGTTAAATTGTCAAATGGCGACGGGAGGATGAGAACGATCTCAGATCAAACAGATTCACTATGAGCCTTATTTTACCAGTGTTATTTTGTATGGCACACATTGTGATCACTCATGGTCTGAAGTTATGTGAAAGTGCATAGAATAATACATTTTAAACATACATTGATGACCTCCCCCCCAAACCCAAAGCAGACATCTGGGAAAACTCTGATGTTTTTAAGTTTTCAACATTTTTCCTTAACTAACTTTATGAGAAGTTTTGCACAAAAACAGGGTCGTGATTAGTCATATACAGTCCTGGATCAGGACTACGCTGTGACGGGACTTTGACTGTGGCTGATAAAATATCACCTGAAAGCCATTTTGTTGAGGCTTTGATCCAAATCTTTTCAAAGCTCCATTTGTACATACACATAAAGCCACAGTGGGAAGCTAATCTCAGACAGCGATATGGCAACAACACTTGGATCACGGTCTAGTTTCTGTACGTTGATGTGAATTTTTAAGTCTTTTTGTTTTTGGTTGTAATCAGTCTCAAAAAGCTGTGAAAAAGTGCATTAATGAAAAGCTTTTCTTGATGTTTTTTTTAAATGTTATAATTCTCTTTTTTCTTACTTTTTATTGTACAGAATTATTAAATGGATGAATGTGAAAATCATTGAGCTGGAAATTTAACTTGCACTCTGAAAAGACACTTAAAGACTCCACTAAAGTCTCATATAAACTTAGGAAATGGCCCAAGAAAAGGTTTTTAGTGTTTGTTAAAAAAATTTATATTTTACAAAACGTATAGTGTCTAAACATTCTGTATTATTAAAATAATAAAGATAAAGGATTTTGCAGCCTTTGTGGACATAGTTGCCCTCTGAGCACTCTCTACCTTTATCTTGTTTTGTTTTGTTTTTGTTTTTGGTTGAAGAAATCAGATTTAAGGAAGAACTGGGCAGTTTTTCCTACATTAACACCTCAGTTGTGAAGAGTCGAACTACTACCTTGCAGGATTTAACAATTTAATACAGTGGAGCAGCTCTGACAGATGATTGGTTTCCATACACACTCACCAAGCACTTTATTAGCCAGACTGATTGGAGTGGACAGAGAGGCTACGGTCACTCAGATAACCACTCACCAGACCAGGTCTGATGGATCTGGATTTGTGCTGAGGCAGCAGATGGTTGGGTCAGAGTTTGAATCCGTGGACCCAAACCTGCCTTGTGTCAACAGTCCATGCTGGTGGTGGTGGTGTGATGGTGTGGGGAATGTTTTCTTCCTAATACCAATCAATCATGGTCTAAATACCACAGTCTATCTGAGTGTTGCTGCTGACCATGTTCATCCCTTCATGGCTACAGTTCACCGTCTTCTAATGGCTCCTTCCAGCAGGATAATGCTCCATGTCTCAAAGCTAAAGTCGTCTCAAACTGGTTTCATGAACATGTCAGTGGCCTCCCCAGTCTCCAGACCTGAACCCAGTAGAACCCCTTTGGGATGTGGTAGAACAGGAGATTGGCAGCTTGAATGTGCAGCTAACAAATCTGCAGTAATGATGAGATGCAGTCACAAAGTTTCCAACATCTTGACATGAAGAACCGAGGCTGTTTGAGAGCAAAGGGAAGAACTACCCAGTGTTGGTGTGAGTGTAGTTAGCCTGTCTGTTGCATCATATGGCATCATCAATCCTGCTGTCCCTGCACTGTGTGAGTCAGTATCCTCTATATTTTCTGCTGTCTAACTCTGCGCCAAACAAAACCAAAAGACAGCTCCCTGCACTTTCGACAACGTGGTGACAGTGAAGTTGTTTGACAAATGACCTTGGACGATAATCAGAGCGCTCTTTATTCCTCTTGTGTCCACATTTCAAAGACTTCATATAAGTCAATCCCAGGTTTACAAAGCCCACAGCTACAAAGCCTCAGGGTTTGTTTTTTTTTTACAGAAACCCAGGACATCAATGGGCTCAGCTGTTACAGCAGCTGCTTGCGTTGGCTTCGCTGAGATGGACATTCTCCCTTTATACAGTCTGGGTTTATGTCATACATGTCAAAGCAGCGTGACACTTTAACTATGAACAGAGACGATCACAGGGATCAACAAATCCAGGCTGTTACACAGCAAACACATGAGCATGGTCTGGATTCAGGACTGTGTTTTTTTGTCAAAGATAAAGCTGCATATGTCAAAAAATGAACAATTACAGCTGCAGCAAATAGTTTTAATCAATTACTTGATTGATAGAAAATTTATCTGCAATTATTTTTGATAAATTGCAAAAAAATAGACTCTTCAATGTTTTCTGACATTTTACAGACAAAATAATCAGTTAATTGAGAAAATAATCTGCTGATTAATCAATAAAGAAAATAATTATGATTTGCAGTCCTCATAGCAAAATACAATATAAATAACAATATTATTTTTTTAACATAACATTAAGGAAAACTTAAAGTTGGTTATTAGCTAATTGTGACCAAGAGATTTACTGAGTGGGACATTCTGCAGAGTAAAGGTAAAAACTTCACACTGACAACTGTAGAGGTTTGGACATTAATCCTGGTTTTATACTGAGGAAATATTAAGTTGTTTTCAATTTATCTTTGGTTTGAAAAGTTCTTCAAAATGAAATAAAAGGTTGAAGACAGCAACTAACAATTATTTGCATTATTGTTTAATCTGACAATTATCTTCTCAAGGATTCGATTTGAGCGTTTGGGAAATGAAATGTGAGAGCAAAGTGAAAAAAGGATCACACCAAGCTGAGGGCAGCTGCAGATCTTTGCATATGAGAAACTAAGAGTATATGAGCCACAGCAGAGCACACAGTGACGTCTCTTGACCAACATTAGAAATCTATGGTAAATATTAGTGGGGGGGTTCTTTAAGCTGATAATGACTGCCTAATTTTGGAAAACGGGGGTTGTCACATTGACCCGATTAAGAAATAATTGAGACTGGGCGCTCTATCACTAGCACATAATTTGCTATTTATACACTGAATATTTACAGTTTAAGGTGATTAACTTGACAATAGCCTGCCCTCAGGTCTTATCTGCACACTTGGAGAGAGCAAGAAGGAAAACTCAGGCTGCATTAACCCGACGCATCACCAGTCAGACGATAATGAATTCTGCAGAGAGGGTAAACACAGAGCCGAAGGCCTGTTTACGCAGCTGAAGCTGCAAAACTCACTTTGTGTACTGAGCCTAACACCAGTCGCACCGTCCCAACTGTCACTGAGTCATTCTCAACGGAGGTGGGGAGCTGCTTTACTTAAAAACTTACCATACAGCTATTTTTACATTCATACCTTAGTTTTGGGCAATGATCAATATTATTTATTTTCTATTGGTGCAACTGTACAATATGATGATATTTATGTTACTGTTTTACAAAATCATGTCCTCTAAATTAATGAGTCCGCTGTGTTTGTCGATGAAATCTCTGATATTTGACTAATCTCTAGCATTTTACAGTTCATTTAGTGTTTTATGTTGAAAGTTGGCTACCTCACCTGAAACATCATAACAAGGTTTTTAGTCTAAAAGTTTAAATTGCACGGCTGCATAATTTTAAAAGAATCTTCCAGCAACCACCTGAAAGCACAAAAAATTGGAGACATCTTTTATTTGTTACTTTAATCTATTTTTTACTATAAAAGTTCAAATGCATGACTTATATTTGTACTTTCTCCATTAGGATAATACTATTTAAAATGATTATCTTTCATGGCTTGTAATATGCAAACTTGGAAAAATCGTTCAGCTGTGAAATCTCTGTCTCGGTCACTTTATCAATGAGGGCAATTAAAGCAAAAAGTGACCTGACAGCCTGCTAATGAGTCCGGTTTCCATTACAACCAAATTAGTGCTGTTTTAGTAGTTTGTTAAGTATGATGAATGGACACAGACCATTAGTGACTACTTGTGTAATGAGGTAATGGATGTGCTCTTACTGACTTCCTGCCTTCTGTCAGACAATATTCATACAAAAAGGAGAGGATGGCGAGCGGCACGTCCTGCAGCATCACAATTCCCTCTGGATGATGTTTTTGCATGGGAGCCTCATAAAAATGCTCTGTCATCCCTACATCATCGTACCAGCACTCTGAAGTCTTTTGTTGTCATCCAGCCTCACTTCCTCTATGAAAGTCCTGTCTGAAAGTGCTGTGTGCTCAGTGTGTAAAGAAGGTCGCCTCAGCCCCTGGAAAGTTTTCATCACACAGTGACGAGCAGAAAAATGTCCAACTGTGGGAGCAAGTCCAAAGCACCCAAATATAAAAACTGTTGATCTAGTCCACATTTGACATGTCTAGAAATAGTGTTTTTTTTAGTCTTGTCCTGGTCTGATGTGGCCTAGTTGAGAAGAAAGTAGAGAAATCCCACATTTTTTGTTTTCACAAATAAAGGATTTCACAAATCTGACACTGTGTTTTAAACAGTCCTTACACTCTCCCTGTTGATCTAGTCCTAAATATAGAGGTCTTCCATCTAGACCTGGTCTGCTGTAGGTTAGTTGGGGAAAAACTGAAGAGAAATCATTACTTTTATTTTTGTTTTTAGACATAAAGTGTAGGTTTCACAAATCTGAAACTGTGTTTTAAACAAGCTAATATTCTCCCTGTTAATCTGGCCCTGGTTAGACAAGTCTACTTATAGTGGTTTTTAGTCTAGTCCTGGTCTGATTCGGTCCAGTTGGGGAACAAACCAGTTAAATTACATTTTCTATGGTTTTATAAACAGAATACAAGTTTCAGAAATCTGCAACTGTGTTTTAAACTGTCTTTAAACTCTCCCTATATTTGAGTGTAGAAATAGTGGTCTAAGATCTGGACCTGGTCTGATGTGGTCCGGTTGGGAAACACAGCAGAGAAATCAAGTTTCAGAAATCTGAAACTGTTTATGTTTTTGTTGTTGTTTTGCTTTTATCATTAAATAAAGTTTCCACAGATCTAACAGTGAGTTTAATTCAGCCTTGAGGCTTTACTTAGGACGACACAGCCTTCCACAACATTAACTGGACCAAACACTAGAGAATCAGCTGCTCGGTATCGTCAGTTAGCTAACGGTCCCTTTAACCAACCGTCGAACTGGAAGCTAACCTCAGCTAACCTCAGCTAACCTCAGCTAACCTCAGCTAACCTCAGCTAACGACCGTTACACAGAGAGAGAGAGAGACGCCATTTTAAACTTCTGACAGCGGGTAAATAGAACTCCTCTAACACTAAACCAGTGACGTAATTCAAACGAAAACTGACTCACCACTTTGCCGCCACGCGAGGAGAAACTTCCAGAAGATGACGGTTAAACTCAGGACCGTTAAAACTGTTTAAACTTCACTCTAACTTATTTTTACTCTTCTAAATGTCAACATCCTGTCAACATCCTGTCAACATCCTGTCAACAGGCAGCCGCGGCAGTCAGCAGGTAACAAGGTAAACTGGCAGGTCGCCACCTGTTGGTGTCAGTCCTGTTTTTCCTCCATAGTTTACAGGTGCATGTTTTAAATGGCTCTGCTGCAGGTGTGTTAAATGTGTTAGAAGATAAATGCAGATAAGGTCGAAATCACCTGTTGATATTTTTAATTCATTAATTTTTTTATAGATTTTTTTCTCTCTCTTTTTTTTTTCTTTTTTTAGCTGAAACTTTTTAAAATTAAATTAAAACATTTTTACTAGCCATGTTATCACCACCCAGTAAGATGAATTTTGTGGCAAGATTTAAATAAGAAAAATATAAAAGAATATAAATATGCTTTCAGATGAAACTCAGGGAAATATTTTAGATCAAGCACAAGGTTGCTTGTATTGTCCCCTTTATATAACAAAGATTAGTTACAATTTAGAAAGAATTTATTAAATAAACTTAGAAATTGAATTCAACACATATACACAAGTTTCTAACTTTTCATGCAAGAACACAATTGTCAAAAAATACCCTTCATGTGTTGCTCATAACTAGTGATGACTATAAAGAACATAAACATTGTGCCATAACATCAGTCCTGCAGGTTTATTGCATCTCACACTGTATGAGATCTGTCTTTAAAAAGAAATATGGTTTTTAATCTGTGTCAAATTGTACAATATTAATTTTCAAGTACATCAGATTGATATGAATGTCCGGTGATTTGTAGCAGCACAATATAAATACCATCTCCACCGTCTTGCTATAAACATAAACCTAGCCAGCCTACAGACCGACTGTATGGCTGCCTGGGTTGTGTGGACTTTTTATAAGCCTGAGCTTTTCTATTCATGTTCTTCGACTCTAATTATCCTTTCAGTTTCAATCAAACTACAATTATTATCCACTAGCTTTTAGTAGCGATTATTAGTATTTCAGGGGTCCTTATAAATAACACTAATGCTGCTCCTTCCTGGTGGCAGCCAGCGGGTGTATCTGAGGCGGCTTTGTTTGGTGTGGCACCTTAATTTGAAGTGGAGTGGTGTGAGCCCTCGGTTCTCCGAGGTTTAATTCAATGTAATTTACTGAAAAATTGGAAACTGGAAAAATCACTAAATCTACATGAAGTAAACAGAGAGTATATATGTTTATTCTCAGAGCAGAAGGTCTTCATAAACACAAACAGATAAACACGTTGTCTTATTTCTCTGTCATGACTGGGGTCTTTGAATTTCCTCTTCAGTGTGGCATCATCTCTGTGCGGAGGGCTGAGAGGAAACCACAGCATCTATAATGAGGCTGGAAATCCTTCATTCTGTTTGATTTCGTGAAATCAAAGGTTCTGCAGGTTTGTGACAGGAGCTGAAGGTTGATTTCACTCGTGTTACAGTGGAAGCAGAGATCTGCTTTTTCATTCTGGTGACATGTTGGGCGTTAAATGTTTATTTCTGTGCTGGTTTTTGCACCGTGTGCCCTCCCTGTAGTTTTGTCTATTCAGCTACAGGGGCTATCACTGCTAATGTTAATAACCTTTACATTTATTCCTGATCAAGCATTGCTTTAATGTATGCATATTCCTCAGCTGAATACATTATTTTGCAATTTCAAGCATTTCTGAACTTATTTCCTGGCACCGAGCTGTGGTTCTTGTTGGCTACACCCCGTAAACATACGGGAACAAATAAGGGTCAAAAAGATTTTAAGCTTGGAAAGTTTTTTGTTGTAAATCAATCTTTGTAAATCTGTAAGATAAATCTGCATGAGAAATTTGATTTGCATTTGTAAAAAGAAAACAGGCTCTGAATAAAATCCGTGAGCAAATGAAATCAGTGTTGAGTGAACACAGAGACACTGATAGAAGAAGAGCTTTTGTCAACATCTGCATACAGACACACAGCTGAAAACTGTGTGTAAATCCTGGCGCTCAAAGTTCCCACACAGGCTGTGAACTTGAAGTTACAAGTATGAATTTTGACCCTGTTTTTACGCCTGAATCTGATTGGACAACGTCTGTCCAATGACAAGGCAGAGTCCAATCAGAGGGCAGGTGGATCTGTTACCTTTATCTCCGCTGCAGAAAGGTGTAGATTTTCAAGATGGCGACGGCGTGGGGTTGATAATCTACTACACCCTCTTGTGTCAGTGAGATACAGAAAAAGAAAGAAAAAACAAATACAATCTTCATTTACTTTTATGCTTCAACTTCTCCCTGAATCACTATTTGAGTGTGAAACATTGACTTTTTTTTCTCCATAATACAGTCTTGAGTACAAAATGCAAAATACTGACGTGAGGTAAAAAGATTTGAATAAACCCAGTACATCAAGCTTTTAAGAGGATTTAATTTGGATACAGCTCCTAAACCTTTTAAGGACCCGCAGATTTCCCGCTCTGTGTTGAATACTGTAGTATAAACACTATTTCTTCTGTTGTGAATCCATTAACTCTCAGCTGAGCTCCAGAGTTTCATTTTATTATTTGCAAAAAAGAGATTTTCACAAGAAACTTTCAGTTTTTGTCACCGTCCACATCTTTGTCAAAGTACATTTTAAAATGTTAAAACAGGCAATAAAAAAGTAGCTGTGAAGAATAAAATACCTCAGGGCAACGTTTAATAATAAGTTTAATGGAAGCAAATGTTTACTGATGGTGTTTCCTCTGAATAACACATCGTTAACACACAGTCCTCAGTTTCAGTTTAAGTCTTAAGCTCGTCTGCAGTTGCCACCTCATTATTATCAATTGCAAAGAGGTGAAATTAGACATTTAAACGTAATGCAACAGAATACAGACGATACAGTGTCGGGGTAATTTAACGGGGCCAGCGGAGAAAACAAAAACACAGGTGTACTTCCTCAGCTCAAAACGTTCGAGGCTACGAACCCAGAGATGAGTTTGTTTTTGAAGTTTCTCCTGACAGACGTGTGACCTCCTGCTCAAGGATTTCTCCATGATTAGACGCATGTTTCTGTCACACAAAAGGAGAAGATTAACCACACTGACTTATTACTGAGCAGAGGCTGTCGAAGCGTTGGGCTGGGGTGTCGGAAAGAAACTGTATATTTATTTCTGGTGCTTCTGGTACTTTATATTTCTACTCTTATATTAAAAATACAAAGTATAAATCAACAAATGAATTACAATTTATTATTATTATAAGATAAAACTCTATTATTATAAAAATGTATACCTGCTGCAACTTTAAAGTGATGTACACATTAATGCACCGATAGTTATACCCGATAATGTATTATACTTTAGTCTGTAAGCGAACATTCTGCACAATCAGTGAATTTGGTACTTTTTGTACATTTACTTCAATAAATTTTGAAAACTAGGACTTACTTGTAACAGAGTATTTCTACATTGTGGTATTTCTACTTTCACTTAAATAAAAGATCTGAGTGCTGTTGCCACCATTTAACAAGAGACATGCATGTTACATTTGGAGATATGGAAGCACGACTCAAAAACAATAGAAATAAATAAATAGAAATTTTTAAAAAACTTGCCTTCAGGGCTTCCATAGGTTTGGCCGGTGAAAAATGTTTTTTAACAGCCTCTTGTGGCTGAAATGAGTATTACAACAACAAACACTGACAAATGGAACAAATAAATTCACTTGCCCTCACTGCTTCCGTACTGTGTTTATATATCATACATATTATAATATTAGACATATTATTACGCTGAGGCTGGATTATATTCACAGCTAACACTGAATGATTGAATGAAGAGTTACATTTATGCACCGGCAACAAAGATCATGGATCATAAATGTTGATAATCACATTTTGTTTTATGATTAAAGATGTGAACTTTTTCTATATTAAACCAAGACCATGAGATTGTTCCCTGTTGGATATGTTTACTACAACATATCATCATTATAATAGCAGGAAATGTGATCTTGCCAACACTATGTTTCCTTTCAAATGTATTTGTTGTTACAAATGTGTTGTATATAAATAAATAATTCCAGACAGGGTGGCCATCACTCCACTCGCTGCACCGGTGCTGAAAGTCGGAAATCATTTTTCTGCAGAGCTGTCCGATCTGCCTTTTCCATTAAATGTACTGTGGATGATCATGATTCCCAGATGATGAATCCTAATTATTTTAGTAATCCTTCAACTCTGGTTAAAGTGTCCATGAAAACATGACAAATTTCTAAATCTATTAAACAAATTGCCATGAAATGTATTCAGCACATTCTCACTGCCGAGAGGATAAATCCTTTTAGATTGTGAGGATCCTATTACTTTTCCTCTACACATTTCTGGCTCCACTCGCCTCTAAAAAGACCTGAATCATTATATTGTTGCTTCACATATTATGCTTTTCCCCTCATTTTACATCAGGGTGCAGTTTATTTGTTTCTTTGCAGGATCTCTGTGCTCAGTTTCTTTCTGAGGACACATCCAGCTCAGTGAGCAGACCACAGCACAAACAGTACAACTAACCAGCCTGTCCAGCCACCAGGGAACTCATAATTCAAAGGCCACAGAACTACTGAGCAGGGGAGGATCAATGTCCCGGTTAGAGTCTGTCCCGCTCAGAAGGGGGCTACAATTTAGGTCAGTGCATGCCCACAGTAATTATAAGTCAAGCTGCGAGAGGGAAATTTAATAAGACGTTATCTGCAACAGGGAAAAAACCTGCAGTAGAAATAGGCATCAAGTGCAAGAGTAAGAGACACCAAGGCAGACATGTCATATTATCTGTGCAAGTAAAACATTCTTGTGGTGATTGAGATCAAACAAACCAAACATTTCCTGTGTAAAGCAAAAGGAATATCTCAGAAAAAAACAACAAAGAAAAAGAGGAGTCTAACAGCAATTTGGCAGGAAATGCTGTATCACCCCAATTAATATTCAGTGTCACCTTCACTGGCACCGTTTCAGTGAAGTTACACATAAAAGTATTCAGAGCTACTTTGAGTTAAAAGGACTACAAAAACTTCTCTCAAGTGTTTTTATTTTATTTTATTATTTTTTATTCTTGAACAGATAAGAAAAGGGCAAAGATGTTTTCCAAACCTGTGTAACAGATTTATCTAATGTGACGTGGCATCCACATACCAGGATGTACCGATAGAAAACAAGTGGGTCAGATCAGGAACAAACCTCTATCTTTAGCATGTGAGGAAACAGTGTTGTCCTTGTCACCTTGTCCTCTTTCTATATGTCTTCAGAGGCTTTACACAGACTTATCACCACAGCTCTGTTTCTGAAAACACAGCTGAAGGTTTGATACTGTATGTTTTGCATTTTCTGTTTTGTTTTTGTTGTTGTTGTTCAATAAAGTCTCATGACAATGTTTTAGACATTTCCTTTGTACAACTGGAAATCCTGGTCATGTGGGTCACCAAAACATTCAGGGTACATCCTCTTGGAAGTCTCAGGAGTGTTCCTACCATTACTTATCTGAATACAAAGTTCCTCATTTGTTACTTAGAGTTGATCTGGAGGAAAGTTCAGGGAGTTTTTTAAGGTCTATCCTCTGAGGAGCGTGAAAAGAAAAACATGTTTACCGCATAAAAGTGGAATATTTCAGCCCAATGGTGGCACTAAAGGAAAGGTCAGGGGTTCACCTTTTAGGGTGCGTCCTCTGGGAACCATGAATATTCAAATTTAACAGAAATAAAGTCATTACTTTTGGAGTATTAGCTTAGAGTTCTGGTCCGATCATCCTCTGGGGAGCATGAGTAAGAGCAATCTACACAAGGTACTTACTATATCAGAGGTGCTAGAGGAAAGGTGAGATCCTTTACCTTTAGAGTCATTACACAACGTTCTGATGAAGGGGGAATGTTGAACTGTCGATGACATTACAAGAAAGGTCAGAGGTCGCCAAAACTGTGTTTGGGGACCGTGATTATACTTACTACATTTCATGAAAATCTGGTCAGTATTGAAAAGATATTTTACTGTGATCTAAGGGTTAGACCAACCGGCAGTGCCTAGGCAGCCTACAACGCTGCCAGGCAAAAACAGGTTTTAATTTAAGATAAAAATCCAAAGTCAATAGTCAGTAAGTGTTAAATGAGCAGATGATCTGGAAACGTTACAAATTAGAGTTTGACTGAATGACACGGGGGTGAATCTCTCATTAGCAGCGTTTCCACCTTGATGAGATGTCACACCCTCTCTGACCCACAAGAAGATGGACCCTGAATTAAATCTTTTTCAGACCAGAGGAAACTCAACCACATTAAAATGCACCTGATTCTTCATCCCTGCACTGGAATCAGCAAACAGGGCGATCATGTTGTCACCTCATATGAATCATCCATTCATTCGGATATCATTTCATGTCCGCCAGGATGTGAGTTTCTCATGAATGTCCTCTGTTAGTTTACCCAGCCATGTATGTTCCTGCCTGGGCGTGAGAGGGAAGCTAATACGGGGAGGAAGGTGAATATAATTCCTCTCTCAGGTCCAGTGATTCGATATTAAAAGTTCCCTGCTGAATGCAGACGCCATCGATGCCGCTCCCCCAGGCCAGAGGGCTCAGAGTCTGAACCTCGTCCGCTCCGACAGTTCTGGCTTTATAGGATTTTCCTCAACAGCCGTAACAGCTGTTTAAAGTTGCAAAAGAACAATGCTGCATAATTCAGAGTGTAGCTACAAAGAAGAGTGTGTGACATGATAATGTAAGTGCCAGCCTGAGATACTGATTCTTCAATTCTGCTGTATGGGAATGCCATTACAGCTGTAAGCATCATAAATATAGTCATTTTTATTCATGTGCAGCCGTGCTGTTGCATAACGTATCACTGCTTATAAAGCAAAGAGGAGCCTGTTAAACCGGGTCTGCAGCTGTGGACTCTGAGCCCTGCTGGGTGTTAATCATACACTGATTCACACCTGGGAAACATAGGCGGAGCGAGCGGGGGGGCTTATGGGGCCCCAGCCCCAAATGTTTTCCCACAACCCCCGAATCTTATGAGGTTTATAATAACATTATTTACATTTATAACTTTAACTTGGTGTCATTTCCTCTCAGTCTTTCTGGCAGATACAGATAAATATCAAGATAGATAATAACACTGTTAATGTTGAGACGTTAGACTCAGTGTTATATTTTAGAAAAGATTTTTATTCAGAAAGAATAAATTAAACGCATCATGCAAACAAAAGTTAGGTTTCCATCCATATGTAGCACAAAGATTGAACAAATTTCCATAAAATCAGCGAAAGAAAATGTTTCATCCATTACTGTGAACACTCGGAGGCGGGGACATCAAGACAAACAAAAGACTTTTTAAAAGCAGGTGGATGGGAACACACTGAAGTGTTGTTTACATGTTTACAGGTTTGTTTTGCGACAAAGGGATTTGTTAAATCCTTGGTGTTGAATGCTTGGACAGTGATAAGATCCACTGATCTGTTGTTCAAGCTGGACGTCACGCCTCATGTTTCATCATCTCATCCTTACCTGCAGCCACACGGTTCCTGTGGGTAATGGTGAACGAGTGAATGTATGCAGGGGTGAATTCTTTCAAAGCACAAAACCACAGCGTTCCACATTCAACTGGTTTACAGTGGCTCTTCCATTTACCTGCCATGTCACATTTGGATTAAATGCACTGAGCCGTACAGCTGTCGAGTCTCTCAGTTTTGAATTTCTCGTTGGGTAAATTGCCTCTTCTCATTATTCCTGCAAAATTCAGATTTGAGTGTAAATATGCATTAGACTGAGGAGCGAATTAAAAGAAAACATTACTGAGGGTTTTTAAGCCGTCATATCATTGAATAGTAATGACTTCTTTGACTGTGGCTCTGTTTAATATGCAGGTGTAATAATGATGGTCGCTATTAGGTCTCCTCTATTGTATGCCCTTCTTAGAAAATCACTGACTTCTGCAGTTAAAAACATGTTTTTTTTGTGCTGACTCTGGGTTGATGTGCAGCACTGTGTGACCCCCACCCCCTCCAAAAAAGAAAAAAACCAAAATACTTCAGAGACTCTCCTCGTGCTCCTAAGTGTGAGGCAATAATGAAGTCTGGGTTTGAGGCTGAAAAGCATCTGGCAGGAGAAAGAAAACCTGCAGAAATGAAGAGCCACCAGGTCGTGTAGACGCCGTCCCCCCAGAGAGCCGCTCGCTGCAGCGACATCCTCCTGCCGAGTCCCTGAACCAGCAGCAGTTCACTACTGAGATCTAGGACAGGTCAGTGTCAGCTGCTGAGGAAAGTCAGAGAATCATGCTTATACGCAAAAACAGATATATATTAGAATCTGTAATTAGCGTTTCCCTTTTTATTCACCAGAACGTTTGAGAGACTTAACGCTCATCAGGTGGGCAGCAACACGAGTCGCCACCGAACATGGGTTCTTGCCAAAAGCAGGTGGTGGTGATCGTCGCTTGACAAGAGCTGCAGCCATTGTTGTTTGTTTACAAGTCAAGAGGTTATAGAACGTCCTCTGAGCAGTGCTCCATCTTCAGGACAGACTAGATGCCGCAGTGACTCGCTATCGGAAAGTGACGAGACGGTCCAGGGCTAGCTGGTTAGCATGCTAACTTCAGTAGAAGAAATGACGTGATAGAGACAAGAGTTTACATTGATGTTTGTTTCCACCCCTGGAGACATTAGAAACTGTTTACAGCAAAACTTACAAATAGCTGTTTTAACTCCATGCTAATGTTGCTCTGTGCTGAATGTATAAATGGGCGACTGTTTGCTAACATATCATTTTGCTAGATGATAATACTGCATGTCAGTGTTGTGTTTAGTTTGTTCTGCTGCTCCCAAGTCGACAAAAACAAATTACTGATGCTCAAACTTACACAATGTTTTTGATTTTCACTAAATAAACTGACAATGGCTAAAACAACCTGTAACCAGAGGTTCGACAAGCCAATCATACACTATAATGTCTCTTAGTCCACAGCCATGCTAGCATCTGTGTGAGGCTGTACATTGGCAAAAAGGTGCTTTGAGCTAAAAGCTAATGTTTTTCTTTTTTTACCATATTCACCATATGAATGTAGCATGCTAATATTTGCTAATTAACAAAAAAAGGACAAAGCAGAAGTTGATGGGAGTGTCATTAGTTTTGCAGATATTTGGTCAGAAACCAAAGTGTTTTCAGAATTCACACTGAGGGGAACATGAATGTCTGAACCTAATTTCATCACGATCCATCCAATAATTGATGAGACAAAACCACAAATAATATTAAATATAGTCACTAAGATTCGTCCTCTGGGGAACATGAATCTTTGTACAAAATCTCATGGCAGTTGTGGAGATATTGGACCGACTGACAGACCTACACTACAGACCAAAAAGTAGTTCTTGTTACTTTTATCAGTATTGAGGAAAATGTATTAAGATATAGATTTTCGGTCGTGTTGTTCAATATATATGGGACAGGTTTAGGTCATATCTTTGAATATCTTTCCTCACAGGTGTTTTCTCCTAATCCAACACCAGGGAGCGATCATCAGATTAAATTGGCCCGGGGAACCAGTCTGACAGGATCTGGAGAGTCTGGAATGATGTAAATTCATGACTCTCTACAGACTCACTGAGGTGCGGAGGGAAAAGACGTTCCGACACATTATATCATTCTGCAGATAATTTCCCAGTTAATGAGAAAATACTGACATGAAATCTCTGTGCGTTATGCAGCGGACCCTGCAGAACCGTATCGTGGCCCCCTGGGGGGCCCCAGACTCCCCTTTGGGAGCCACTTCTTCTTCTTCAAGCTACTGCTTCAATGAAAAGATATAAAAGAAACTTCTGAAGCAGTTTCTGTCTTTGAAAGAAAGTCTGTTTTTAAGTCAGTGGAGTTGTGAACTGGGTCACACTGTCACTGGCAGCTCTGTCTCTGGGTTTGGTCCTTTGTGTGGCTGAAAGTCCCGCTCTGTCCTCTCATGACTGATGCCACTGCAAACTGGGTTAGCTTACTATATAGTACACATACTGTGCACCTTTATAGTACGTCTGATGTATTCTGAGCTCAGGTGGGGGTCCATTTGGAAAATCTGGAGATGCTCTTATAGAGTATAACTGTATTTTAGAACTTGCAGTTCCCTGAGTTTATTTATTTAAGTGCATTGAAATGCTGTGTTTACTTTAGAGGTTCTGTTACTTTACTTGAGTTCTACTAAAGAGACTTTCTACTTTTCCTCCACCAAGTTTCTCCTTTTACATTTAGAAAAAGTAAAATGTCAGGATTTTCTCTTCCTCCTAATCTAACTTTCTTGTATTCAACACAGGTAGTCGAGACTGATGATTCCCAATCAGGAGGCGAGGTGGTGACTTGATGTTTTTGTCTCCTTTTTTTATTTTAACTTCTCAGAAAAAGATTTTGAGTCAAGAATTTAATGGAGAATCATCAACATCCCAGGCGACAGCTGTGTGAGCAGCACTAAGACAACTTTAGGTTTTAAATCCTGTTAATGAGTCTCCCGCTCCTGACCTTTTGAGGAGAAGCTGAGCTTTCTGCAATCCATCTCTTACACTTTGGACCTGTCAAAGAAACAAACTGCCGCTCCTCAGGGTGAGAAGCAGGAGGTAAATGTAGAAATAACCTCCGGCCCCGTTTCAGCCCACTTTCCCATCGCCACAGACGACTCCACCATCTTTACCAAAAGTTTAGCAACTTCTTCCTGCTGCATCAGGGAAGCCGGCAGGTGTGAACTCCTGGAGGAGGGGATTTTAATGAGTGGGTTACACCATTAGTGGAATATAGGAGAAACTACCCACATAATGAGTCGCTGAATTAGCTGTTTTGTGAACATATATATGGCAGCGTGCCCTAAAATGGAGAAGATAATGACCAGATAGTGAGTCTCCAAGCAACAAATTAAACTTTACAGCCCCATAGTGCCACAGGAACAGCAGGAAACTCCCATATATAACTTATTCCAGTGGAGCTGGGAGGTCAGCACATGTTCCCACCAGGCTGTGCGGCTCCGGTCCAGTCTCTGGGCTGCACTGTCGCTGATTCCCATCCACATAGAGTCCTCCTCCAGGAGAGTTTGTATGTTAGCTCCTCTGTCTGTTACACTGCACTTCCCATCCTCTCTCTTTCTCTCTCTCCCACACACACACACACACACACACACACACACACACACACACACACACACACACACACACACACTTGCACTTCCTAAATGCAATCTAAAATAACTAATTCGGAGACGTTTGAAGCCTCGTCAGTTGTTTGCTCTTTCTGATTCATGATGCACAATTTATCTCAAGTTTCAACATAAAAAAGTGCAATTAAAGCTTCTGGAACTTTGTGATGTCACAACAAAGCAGTCACCAAGCCCCGCCCACCTGGACCCACCATCCAAACCTTGCAGGATTTGTTTTTTTCTGAGTGTTTTTACCTGAAATCTGCTATATTTTTATTGGATCACTCAGAAAACAGTGAGCCAATCAGAAGAGAGGCTCAGAGCCTCCTCTCCTCTGATTGGCTCACCGACCTGTTGTTACTAGAGCTCCAGAGAGAAGCCTGAGAGAGGAGATGTAAAACTACACTGAGATGGTTTTTATATCTTCTTATGGATCAACACTTCAAATAAAACACAGAAGAAGAAGAAAATACTGACTTTAAAACAAAGTGATATCTGTCTATAAAATGTACAATTTGTTGGGTTTTTCTTGCAAAAAAACATATTTTACTTTATTAATAATAGACGAGTCAGTAAATAACGTAAATATACACTAGTAAAAAAGATCAATCGTGTAAAAGAAACGTGCTTTTAAAAATAAAGATGAGTGAAGGCCTGGTTGTTTGCAGGTGTCTCTACATGCAACTTCACAGCTATTAGTAATGTCACAGCTTCAGATCCTGTTCCTGACCTTTGTTGTCTGTCCTCTGCTGTAATTTCTTCTCTCTCCACCACCTGCCGCACCATCCAGTAAAACTGCTGTAAAAATAGATTTGGGCAACATCCCAGGAGCCTGGGTAAACCGTCCCTGCTCTCCTGTCTGTTTTTTTTTTTTTTTTTTAATTTAATTGAATTTTTGTGCTTAAAAAACTCAAAATGCTCCCTAAAATTTTCCCCTAGCTATCGTTGGCAATTTGAATAAATCCTATTATGAGATAACGGAGGAGTCTCTGTAGCATCATTGGTAAGCAGCAGCTGTAGTGCCCATTAACAGCTCTACTCTGTGGCCAGTCACACACACAAGCACACTCACTTGTGCACCCACACACACTCAGATATCCATAGATACCCGTACACACACGTACACACACACACACACACACACACACACACACACACACACACACACAGTCAATGCTGCATACCAGTAAATCCTCCCTGTGATCCCACCCCGCCAAAATAAGATTATTTTAGGTTTCACCTTATTGAAGCTTTTCATTAAAGGTTCAATGCGTCTAAATGTTTCAAATACGTCTTTGCTTAATTCTACTGGAGAAACACTGAATCATTTTATTACTTTATATTTCATTTGTTTTTAACTAAACACTTTAAAATGTTGCCTGTAGCTTCAAAACACTGTCTGAATTTATTTAAAACTGACTTGACTTTGGTTTAAACTGCACTGTGTGTTTTTGAGCGTCGACTTTGGCTGGATGTTTCTTGTGGAAATGCACCCTGGGAGTTGTAGTTAACTTCTCTTTTCACTCTTCAAAGCACTGAGGCTTGTACCTTTGACTTTTTATCAAAGCGCTTGATGTTTGCACTGACGGCTGCAGCTGTCAGTCGCCTCACACGTCTGTGGGAGTTTCATTTCCTGGATGCCTGAATGACTCCGGCCTCAGACACAGTGACCTTGGCGTCCTCAGTGCAGCACTGCATTGTGGAGAAATGTATGACTGATGACTCTAACGTGTTTTCGACATCGTTTCACCCCCGCTGCTCCTCATCTGTTTTCAAGGTTTTCACTCAAACTTCAGGAGGAAAATCCTTCAGTGGCCAAGAGGCAGCTCAGACGTCCACCTGACGAATTTTATCAGCCGGGCCGAGAGCATTGATTCTCCCTGGGAGCGTCTGTATCTGCTGAGAGGTTTGACATCAGGCTGCAGGGTGTGACTTGGATTCAGGAGCGCTGCGTGGCTGCGTGGCTGCGTGGCTGCGTGGCTTTGTGGCTGCGTGGTTGCGTGGCTGCGTGGCTGCGTGGCTGCGTGGCTTTGTGGCTGCGTGGAATGCACTGGTGCAGAGTGTTTCATCTTCAGGTGAATTATGCATCAGAGGGAAAGGTTTCCATAAAAGTTTTGCATTATAAAAAGAGCTGTGAGCAGCCCACAGGGCCCGGAGAATGCACGAGGATCAATTACGTTCTTATGAAAAGATGGAAATGTTTTAACGACCGGATTCTGATTCTGATAGATTGAGAAAAGTCAAGATGAAAGGCAAACGGAAGATGTGGAAAAATAGGCTTTTCTCTGATTCATATATGCAGTATATCCCCTAGGCAACGGGTGGTCAGGGGAGCAACGTGTTGCATGACAATGATGCTTTGGAAAATTCAAGGAGGCATACCAGTGCTTTTTCTTTTTTTTTTTTTTTCATGCATTTAGCTCTAATCTCAGCAGGTCAGCACCAGGTCAGTTTACACCAGATATAAAATATGTTCAAGGTGATGACGTGTCAAAGAAAAGTGTCAGATTTGATTTCATGGTCAGCTCTGAGGAAAGATTTCATCAGCATCATCAGGACACTCGTCTGGGATGTCTGTTTAAATTGGTCTTGGTGGGAAACGTTGATATTAGCGCCGATGATTCACATTATGCGCTCGGACGCGGATCACACCGAAGCGCTCGGCGTTTGCATGATGAAAATGTTAAAGTGTGAAGGAGGGAAACGGCCACACTTTGATGTGAAGTCCCTTGAATCACACATTCACACAGTCACACTGATGCTGTGTCTCTCTTCATTTCAAAGTTATCAATTGGTAGCAGTCCGCTGACAAAGGCGACAGGCAATTATGTAAAAGTTGGTGTGACTAACTTCACGACAGACGAACCGGAAACGTGAAATGGAGGTTTGGTCCGAAGAGTCTGAGAGCTGCCTCCTGCTTCTTTTTTTATACTTGGCCAACTTGATTAACAAATAAATGATCATGTACTTTATAATTATTACACTGTAAAATAAGATTTAGTTTATCGTGAAAACTTTAAAGCAAGTAATCACAATCAACCTCACCTTTTCATACATTAATAATTAAAATCCAGTGATATAATCGAATACTTTATCCTAAAATGGGCCATTCTGCACAATGGGTACTTCTGTTTTTGTTATTTTACGTATATTTTGATGCCAATACTTTTGTATTTTCATTAAATTAAAGTTTTAAATGCAGTATTTCCACACTGTGGCGTTGCTCCTTTGATCTGACTTCTTAAACCACTGGTTTTGCCATTGTTAGGTCAGAATGATGAAACACCTGCAAAACTAATGCGATTCCCATCGGCCTCAGATGTATTTTGTGTTTAATGTTAATTAGCTGTATCGTTTAGGAAGTCTGTGCCCAAAAAGGAGGGAGGGTGGCAAAGGATTAATTGATACCACGATCGATAGTTTGATAAATAATGTATATAATCATTATATGCAGCCCTACAGCTTTGGCGTCCAGACATGAATAAGTGACGGACTGTATCATCCAATAATGCAATTAACAAAACCATAAAACCACCAAGTCTCTTGATTTACAGGCTTTAAAATGAGTCTGGAAACCTTTATGATCCAGTCAGTCACAGGCCTTTTTCAACAGATATATTTATATATTGTGTGATTCACCTGACCGCCCACAGACAGGAGCTTCCCTTCTCTCTGCAGAGAAGTGGCCAAACAATTAGCGCACACACATTATCAACTGACACATTAATTATTCCTGCTGCTGTTTTCACAGTCGATCTTTTAACAGGCAGAACATTAAGCTCTGCCTGATGTGCAATTACCAAGCCGGCTGCTAATGAAGCCAGAAAATACTGTTAAATACTGTAAAGCGCGAGTCAAGCGTGCCGGCTGTTTATTTACAGGCCTGCGGTGGCTTCAGCTCTTATGGGACGATTTATATTCACGTCACACACTGGAAACAGAGAGAGAGAGAGACTGTGCTCAGGTCTGATCTGTGTCATGTCAGTGTCTCTCTAAATGCAACAAACACGAAGCTTCATGTGGAAAAAATCTGTTTAATTCAAGTTTTTCTTTTATTCATTTCATTTTTTCGCCATTCCTGTTAGCATTAGCTTTTTTTTTTCTCTTTTATTGGTGGGCTAGCTAGCATTTGCATCAGCACTGATCATCAGGATTAGTTTCTTTTCTACAACAATGACTGTTTACAGTTATAATGCTAACTATGATATACAATAAATAAATGATGATAATGGCGGCAATGTACGTGTGCACGTACAGCATATAGATTATATTATATATGATTATCTTTCAGCTGTCTTCTTGGACTGAACTCGGGCCCTGCAAACTGGGCCAGTGTTAGCCGCCTGGTGGAGGCCGTTTGCAACCAGCTCTGCGTCTTCACCCGGTGGCCACGTGGTCCAGAGGGACCGTGTGGACTCGCTGGTCATTCATTCTCCAGGATCATGTGGCCATTAGAGAGGCAGTGCTGGCCGGCCAGGATGTAGTGGTACAGCTTTATTTTAGATCAACTTCTGTTAGGGCATGTTCATGTGTGTGTGTGTGTGTACATGTCTTGCTGTGGTTGTGGGGACACGTTTGTGTTTAAACCATCAGTGTGAGGTTATTGTGTTCAGTCGTCACAGCTTCAAGCTTCCTGAGGGACAGCTGCAGTGACTGAGGTCAGAGTCAGGACGAGTCTCTACGACATGAATGAAACTGAGAGTCAC
This sequence comes from Seriola lalandi dorsalis, assembly GCF_002814215.2. NCBI lineage: Eukaryota > Metazoa > Chordata > Actinopteri > Carangiformes > Carangidae > Seriola > Seriola lalandi. The sequence continues at coordinate 975,627 of NW_019525498.1, forward strand.
GTCCTTTGTGCAGATTGAAACGAGGAGTGAAGTTCAGGCACCGAGCAGCAGCAACATTCAAAAGTTCTCCAGGAGTTTTCTTGTGTTTATTATTCTCTGTCCTCAGTGTTCACATTCACTTCCTTGCCTTTTACTTCATTTCTACTGTTGTTGATGTGTTGTAGTGTTGTTTAATATTGTGTGTTGTGTTGTGTTGTGTTGTGTTGTGTTGTGTTGTGTTGTGTTGTGTTGTGTTGTGTGTCTCTTGTTGTGTCTCCTCTGGGTGATCACAGTGTTGACCGAGGTCGGCCTGACTCCGGCCTGACTCCGGCCTGATGCAGCAGAGACGCCTGGGCCTGACTGCTGATGACGGAGACCTCACATCACCTCGGCTGCTCGTCGTGAACCGGCACTGGGCCGACCGTGGCTGAATAATGTCTTTGCAGCGACTGCTGCTGCTTTTGTTGGAGGGAAACGAGGTATTTGCAGAAAAGCCTGGGGTTTTTATTCACAGATGAAAGATTGTGACGATTTTCTCCTCGATGCTCAGAAGCTTCTCTGTCTGCAGGTGGAAAAAAAGTGAATTGTGAAACTCTTAATTTCCTGTTTTAAATTTAACAGACCTATATTTCTGGATTTGCAGCTTTTCAGTCTGGATTTGTTCTGACAGCTGCTTCACTTCAACACTTCACCACAGGAATAAAAACATCATCAGTGTTGAATGTCAAAGTGTTGTAGAGGAGGAAGTGCTGAGGTTTTGCGAGTTTTCAAACATACACATATCTGTTTATGTCGTGACCCTCTGGTAGCGCTGCGTCTGGTATTACAGCCGACTGTGAATTCCCACATATATATTCACCTCATCTGCAAAGACGAGAAGAAAGAGGAAAGAAACTTTTATTATAATCTTATATTTGATCATGTTTTAGTAAGACGCCTCCCTGTTTTCCTCCATGTTCGGTACCTCGCTGAAAGGCTTGACACAATGGATGAAGACGAGCGGCACAGAGGGAGACGAGCACAGAGACTAAGGCGAGACAGGTGTAACCAATCAGGGCGCGGCAGACAATCACAAAAACAAAACAGGAAGTAAAATTATGAAAACATGACCTCGGAAGACGTGCTGCCTTATTCACGAAAGGCTTTCAATTTGAAACACCCGCAGAGACGTGATGCTGGAGACGGTTCGACTCTCACCAACAGAATATTTTCAACATCTTTTAACTGACAAACGTTAACGAGCGTTACCTGCTGATCCGTAATCCTCAGACGCAAACATAACTGAACTTGTATCCTCTGTATATTTTCCCACATTCAGAGTTTTCAGTCAACACGTCTCCCGCTGTGGAGAACATTCAGTCTGTTTTGTGATTTGAGGCTCAGCTTTTGTTGAGCGTCTGTCACCCCCGGCTACAAACTTCATTTTGTCCCTAAGAACCTTGAGCAGCTGGAAACGAGCGGAACAGATCCAGCGGCTGTATGAATAGTGTCTGACACAGGAAATCAAACATTTTAAAGAGGAGCAGAGTTGAATCTCAGCTTTAACGTGAGATTGAGCTTTTTAGTGGAAAATTTCTCTGCAGGTAAAAAAAAAAAAAGACAAACAGCAAATGTCAAAGTCAAACCTCAGCAGCTGTTTCTTCGCACAACAAGAATTTAGTAAACAAACATGAGTCTGCAGAACGAAGCAGAGGAAATGAGCCGCATCACTCCGAGGCTGGGAATTATGAATGATGTCAATAATTGTGATTGATGTGAACAATCCAAATATCCTGCAAATGAAAGTGAGTTATAATTTCAGCTCCAACAGAAGAGCTTTGATTTCATCTCTTAATTTTCTCTGTCAGACTGAATCACTCGAGACTTAACGACAGCTGTGGGAGAAAATTCAATCAAACCGATAGATAATGATTTTCATTTTTTATTTCAATAGATGAAGATCATGAATCAGAAATGAGCTCCGGGTCACTGGGCGTCCATTTTTAAATAACCTCATATGGCTCTGTTTCATGTCTGCACACAGGCCAGTGATGTCACAGGAAAAGTTATAAAGTATTTCCTTAATTTCACATTTTAATAGGCGTTAAAAATAGGAATTGTAAAAGGAATTTATAAATGAAAAGTTAATCATCAATAAATGTATTTAAAAATGGATTCACAAAAACAGCATTAAACACTCATTAAATTTGTAAATACATTTATTTATTACTGAATAAATAATAGAATTTGAAAAATGCATTTTAAAAAATAACTGGATTCCCTTTTTTAAGAACTTATAAATTAACTATTAATTAAGGAGGATTCATTCAGTTTCATCAGTTGTTCAGCAAAAAGTTGTTAGTATTGCTCATTTAAATGGTTGTTGAAGGGTTAATCCGCTGGAACAAGGCCGCTGCTAAAGTTCAGTGTCATCACCATCAGACTCGACCTGCTGCTCCTCACAGATAAATCACGGCGATAACGTGACGCAGCCGCTCAGATTATCACCACATCAGGTGATAAGTGGGTCTGTTAACGCCACAGATGTGTAACATGGATCAGAGGGAAGCCGCCGTTAGAGAGACGCATTAAATGTCTGTGTTCATGCAGAGGAGAGAGGCGTCTGCTGAGGACACGCCACGCACACGCAATTCACATGAAGCAGTTTACTGTGCTGTGACTGACAGCTGCAGAACTCACAGACAGACAGACAGACAGACAGCCAGACAAACAGACAGACAAACAGACAGACAGACAGACAGGCTCTTTATTAATAGCAGAGCTCTCCTGTGTTATTTGGAAGAAATAGCTCCGTACATCAAATCCCTGTGGAGACAGTGAGACAGAGGAAACATAATAATGTGCCAAACTGGCAAAGACCAAAAACAGGCCAATTAAAAAATGATTTAACAAAAAAAAAGAAAAACTATTTAAGTGTGCATCAGGGGCTTGTAAACACCATTAGTCTGCAGACAAACAGCGGCTGCACCGGTGGCAGCAGGCGTATTATTACAGCGGTGAAACAGGAGCGAGGAGAACTCGAGTCTGGCCTCTTATTCCAGCTGAAGGTTTACGTGATGAGCATGGAGACTCTGTGCCACCTGGATCATTATCTCCCTCAGGGCTTTATTCATAATCAATTAATAAAGTTATAAAACCAAAGAGGAGCTCTGATTGGCCGGATCGACCCCACACATAAACATAACTCTCTCTTATTTAGTGTGACAGGACGTGATGTGTCTGTCACAGCTCCTGTTTGCTCATGTTTTCATTAAGGTTGAAGATCAACAGTTTTTCTTGGTGGGAAATGAGAAGCAAACAGCTGATCTACTTCCTCTCTCTTCTTCTTCCTCCGCGGCGGCGACAGTCAGAGCCGGAGGCCATGTTGTTTTCAGGTTGTCCATACGTCTGTCCCGTTCTCGTGGACACAATATCTCCGTGATTCCTTGACGGAACTTCTTCAAACCTGGCACAAACATCAATTTGGACTTGAGGATGAACTGATTAGAATTTGTTGTTCAAAGGTCAAAGGTAAAAGGTCAAGGTCACTGTGACCTCACAAAACGTGGTTTTGGCCTTGTGGACACAATATCTCCGTAACGCCGTGAGGGAATTTCTTCAAACTTGGTAAAAATGTTCTAGAATTTAATGGCTAAAGGTCAAACGTCAAAGGTCAAGGTCATTGAAATTATCAAATACTATTAAAACTATTAAACTAACTCGTTAGTGATCGTTATTTGGCATGTTTACATTCTATAATCATTGTTCTGTAAATTCTCTTTATACAACAAAAGACAGTGAAACATTTCATGACACCAAACAATGCAGTTACAGAGAAGATGTGCAAGTTTAAGTTTATTGAGTTGAAAAAATAATAATAATAAATAACTGCTTGACATTAAATGTGTTCGGTTAGTGGGGACTTTTATTTTGAAAAAGCCACAGGAAATTAGCAACTGAGATCTTAAGCATCATAACTTTTTACAAACAGACCATGGAGAGCTAATTATTAAGAAACTTTTTTTAATTATCATTTTCATAAATACTGAAAAAGTGGCTCTAATGGGAGACCTCATGTACACGTTGATGTTGTAACACAACAGACAGACAGAGCCAGGGGAAATTAAATTGAATGAGCTCCCTCCTCCTAATAAAGAAAACTTTATTTTATTTTACGATTTCTTTTAACCTCATTAGCTGCCAGATGGATGAGTTCATGAAGGAGGAAAGTGCAGATCATACCTGGCGTGTTCTTTTCTGTACTTTTGCAATAAATAAATTCACCCTTAAAAACTATTTGACGTCTTCTTTTTACAAACTTGAGTCCACTCCCGCCTTCATGCTGTCCGGCAGCTGAGAGCGGCCACGGTCGCTAATGTGTTTTGTACGCCTGTCACCGCGAGATCAAGACCTAATTATCTTCTTACTTCCAGATCAGAAACCGTTTCCTTGTTGTTACGACTTCATTATCCACTTTTCTGAATAACTGCTGTTGTGATTTCATGATGAAAGCGACTTTGATGGACTGTGACGGACAAAAAGCCTCAGATGAAACGTTTAAGTTGTGCCTTTAACAAACACGGAGACAAAAAAGTTTGATAGTCCAATAACATTAGAATTAAATCATCTTTGTAAGATAATGGAAAATGTATCCGAGCCTCATTTGTAATCTGGAGATATGAGCGAATTAAGTGGTGACCACAGCATCACACATTTTTCTATGTGGAGATGATGAAATATTGAAGCGCCCCCTAGTGTTTTGTTCTCACTAACGAAGAGGGGAAGAAGCTAGCAAAAGTTAGCAAACTCTTTAGCTCGTTAACAGAAGAATATCAGTTTATTCAAGAGACGTATTTCAGCAACACTTTATGTTCAACTATTCAGCATTTGTAAACAATATATAAACAGTTATTAAATAGTTAAAAACACACTATAATGTAGTTTGAGCAGATATTTGAAGTGAGGGAAAGAGGTGAAGGGGAAAGAGCTAGCAAAAGTTAGCAAGCTCTTTAGCTCGGTTGCTAACAGAAGAATAACAGTTTATTCAGGAAACGTATTAGATCAGATTGTATAAAGTAATTCAGGATATTATTTGCTTTTGAGAATTCATCCTTTTTGACATTTCATTGATGAATTTTTTATCATTCGTTAATTACCGTCATGATTAAGGCCCTTATTTTGAAGGAACAAAAACCTAAAAATACAATATCCTACGAGGTGTTAAATCCCTCAAATGTAATGTGCTAACTCCTTCAAAGTGGTTGAGTTACAGACATAAGGTGACCTTAGCAGCCATTAATATGTTGACAGTTAAATCTGATAAAACACTGAAACCACCTTAATCTTGAAAGAATTCCTTTCTTATTTGAAGGCTCTTTAAAGTTTGACTAAAGGTCGTCATCACCAGAGGACGGGGGACGGGCCGCTCTCTGGTTTGGTAATTTTGAGATAAAACGTTGTAATTTACTTCTTCGGTGTACTCATTTTCTCAGCCTGTCTCATCTGCCTCAGTGATTTCCTGTCTCCCACAATGCCTCCCTTCTTCTAACTGTCTTGCAGCTGAATTGCATTTTGCCCTATTTCCTGCTCCTGTGGGTGTAGAAATTGGCTTCTGTGTTTCCTCCTCTGTGGTGGAGTCATACGGGGATGAGTGCAGAACGCCGGGACCAAACCGAGGCTCCCGAGATCAAACTTTGATCCTGAAGTGTTGACTCAAAAAATCTGACGATCACAGTCGATAATTTTAGAAACACTCTCTGAGATCAGCTGCTAGAAGTATCAGTTACGTGATCGGGTCAGGTCATCAGCATGTGGCTGGTTATTGATGGAAAGAAACAAAACAAAAAGAAAAAACACACACATCACACAACAAAACGGAAACAGCTGCTTCCAGTCACACAGGAATGAAGAGGATGAAGCGATGAAGCTGCTCTCTCTATTCTGGTGTGATCCTGCAAAGCGGAGCAGCCTGAGGCGTCGCTGTGCTGTCAACACTCACAGAGGCAGGTGAATATCTGTTCTCAGTCCGTCTAATGTTGTCACGGTTTGTCCTCACAGGACGGTTTATGTTGACTCTCAGTTTGAACTTTTTGGACTTTGACTCTTTGTGTTTGGACATTTGTTCCTTTCCTGGTTTATTTTGTAATCGCTTCCCTTGTGTGTCTCGTGTTAGTTTTACTTCCTGTCTTTGTCTCGGCTCGTCTGCGTTTCGCTCCAGCAATCCTAAACTGTAGCCTCGTTAAAAGCCGTAACAGATGAGTAAACATGGAGAATGTGTGACTGGAACTGGGTATGAAGCTGATCCATCCAAAGTCCATCCAGAACCTCGGACCAGTGAAGGATTTCATCCATCAACTGCTGGTCAAATTGACTTTTCCATAGCTATTAGTATTCATCCTCCCCGGAAGCTCCTTTCTAATGATTCTGGTGACTCTGCTTCAACCCTTGGGCTAATATTTCCACTTGCACAAGAGAAATATTATAATAAAGACAAGTTTTAATTACAAGCCTGCAAACATAGAGATCTGCTCTAGGACCCTAGACCTACAGGGACTCCTGAAGTCCTCGAGTTCTCTGTGTGGCAATTGGTTTTGTGCTAATTTGATAAATTACAACTTCTGGAATATGTGTAAAATAAAATCAGATGACGTGATGACGACCTTAAAAAACTGCAATAACTAATTTCTTTGGCCACGTTTTCAGCAGAAACTAGTTCTGACACATCTTCACTTGTTAGGTTGAACTTGATTTCAACCCCCCCCCCCCTCGGCCCACTCTGATCCAAACACACTTCATTCGTCACAATTACTCGGCAGCTTTAAAGCGTCGTATTGATGTGAAGGTTTGCAGAGGAGCCGTCGAAGAGGCTTTCCCCGAGTGTAAAGGCTTAATCAAGTGGGTTTGTCTGCGCAGCATTGACAGAACATAGAAGAACAAAATCAAACCGATAGAGAAGAGACAGTTTGAGTTCTTTTACTGCTCATTTAGGAGACGGATGACTTTGTAGAAGAAAATTTTAAGATTATTAAAAGACTTAAATCTGCACAAAATTATCCACAAGAGCGAGAAATATTTCTGTGGATGCCAATTCATTTTTCCTGCGTCCATTATTTATTCACAAGCTGTTCATTCTGGATTCTCTTACAGTCATTAAGACTCTTTTTCTACTGTAGTCTACAGAGCCCCCCCCC
>NW_019525498.1:982794-1002955 GCF_002814215.2 Seriola lalandi dorsalis
CCCCCAACCCCCCCACACCCCCCAGCCTCCCTCGAATTCATAATTTTCATCTCACCCCAGGGGGGCTCTGTTAGTCACTGAGGAACTCAATTTTCAGTTTGAACCACCACATCTTACTGAATTATTTTATCACAGTCTGTAACGAGGGTGGAGGCACCAAACTACTTTTACTGTCATTTCTGAAACTCTGCAGTAAAAAATTGAATCCTGGTTGTCGTCTGCCTCCTCCACTCATCCCTGTTTATCCAGACTCATATTAAATATGAACCATTTGTGTGACATTTTGTCATAATTTCTTTAGTTATGGCTAAAGTGTTTTGTGAGGTCACCGTGACCTTGACCTTTGACCTTTGACCACCAAAGTCTAATAAGTTTGTCCTTGAGTCCAAGTGAATGTTTATGCAGAATTTGAAGGGATTCCCTCGAGCAGTTCTGGAGATATCGCGTTCACAAGGCCAAAATCATGTTTTGTCAGGTCGCCACAACCTTAACCTTTGACCTTTGATCTTTGATCTTTAGCCACCAAAATACAATCAGTTCATCCTTCAGTCCAGGTGAACGTTTTTACCAAATTTTAAGAAATTCTCTCAAGGCGTTACAGAGATATTGCGTTCACAAGGCCAAAACCACATTTTATGAGGTCACCTGACCTTTGACCTTTGACCTTTGGCCACCAAAATCTAATCATTTCATCCTTGAGTCTAAGTGAATGTTTGTGCCAAATTTGAAGAAGTTCCATCAAGGCGTTACTGAGATACCGTGTCCATGAGAATGGGACGGACGGACGGACGACCTGAAAACAATACGGCTGCCGCTCTGACTGTTGCCGGGGCGACGGGAGGAATGAAAACCTCATGAAAAGCACAAAAGCGTTCACAAAAAATGAAAGTTAAAAAGAGAGTTTTGCTCCAGTAACATGAAATAACGAATCTTGATCTTCATGTGTTCGCTGCTGAATCCGTTTGAAGAGGTTGTTTTTGCCCCTCGAGCCGAATCAATAAAAGACTGTGGCTCCACGGCGCTGGAAGCCGGTGAGGTCACTGGTGTGAGGCAGGAAGTGAACGGTGTGACTCGTCCGTGGCGATGCAGTCTCAGCCTCAGAGGAAGTGAAGTTAAAATAAAACCTCCACCGGCTGCACAGAGCTTTAAATCAATTAATCAGATATCTTTGATCGGCATCATAGATCAAACTGATTGGCTGGTTGTCAGTTGATATTGATGACAGAGATACACAGGAGATAAATCTATATTTATATTGTTTTCAGGTCGTCCGTCCGTCTGTCTCATTCTCGTGGAAGCGATATCTCACTAAGACCTTGACGGAACTTCTTCAAATTTGGTACAAACGTTCATTTGGACTCAAGGATGAACTGATTAGATTTTTCTGGTTAAAGGTCAAAGGTCAAGGTCAGTCTGACACTTTTTAGCCATTACAAAAGACTTCACACAAATGGATTATATTTTATATGTCTCTGGATAAACAGAGGTGTAACCTGAAACTGGGTTTGGTGAATATGGTGAGGAGTGTTATTTTTGTTTTAGTCATATATTTTATTTTACTTGATAAGATCCAGATTCATTCAGATGAATAATGGATCTGGTTTGTCTGCTGCAGAGAGGTGATACTGTCTGTACAGGATCTGTTGGACAGGTGTGGATCACTGTACAAATTAAAAACTATCTGCTCATACAGAGGGTGATTCTTTCATGTCGCCCAGTGACTCAGCGCCAAACGTCACTGTAATGTGGTTACAAGTTTTTGCGCTCACCTGCTCAACCTCCTCTGAGGAGGTAATAATTAAAACCGCTGTTTTACATGATTTAATTTCCTCTTGAAATAAAACAACGTGCCTGTACAAGATGTGTGAGATTTTCAGCTGATGAGTAACTTCAAGCTCCATCGAGCTATTGACTTCCTGTCAGCTCTTATCATTTTATACCGAGTGTCCTTGTTATTGATCGTATTGCAATTTGTGCTTTTCCAGCCCTGAGATGCAGAGATCCTGTGCGCTCAGTGTTCCCCTGATTTAACCACAGTGACCTCTGGGAAGTTTTTCTTCCACCGCACCGGTTCAGGTCAGTGAGGGAGAGTTACGTCTTATAAACTCTCCTCACAACATGTCAGTGACTTTACATGTCATTTCCTCTAACTCTGTGATTGTGGTGTGTAGAATATGGATATGAAGTGAACTGTGGGCTGATGGGAGATCTGCAGCTGCAGCAGGGAAATTATGATCATGTTTCAAAAATTAAAATCACAAAATTGGTCTTGACATTTCACTTCAGCAGGACCTCACTGTGTTTACACTGAGAGAGCTGAGGGTCAGGCCCCATGGCTTGTTTTAGCTTCATCTCCTACTGAGCTCATTGTACCAGGATATTTATCATCATAGTGTTTGGATTCATTATTTTAACCTTTATTTGTCCAGTAAAAGAAGCTGTAGAGACAGAGCAGGGGAAGACATGCTGTCTGTTTACTGAGTGATCCAATAAAAATACAGCAGATTTCAGGTAAAATCACTCAGAGAAACCAAATCCTGCAAGGTTTGGATGGTGGGTCCAGGTGGGCGGGGCTTGGTGACTGCTTTGTTGTGACATCACAAAGTTCCAGAAGTCCTGACGGCTGGTTTTAAGGCTCAGTTTCTGAATACAGGCTGTGTGCATTTCTCTGTGGACTGAGGCTTTGATACTTTCACAGTATTAATATAGAAGCTAGAGCTGATCTATAGTCACACTACACATGGACACAGACCTTTAAACTATAGGGAACCTTTAATATAATAGATGAGGCAAAAGCAAAACTTGCTAAATTCCATACCAGGGAATTAAACACACAGAAATATTAGATATATGATCGTATCCACGTCGCCCACGCCCAAATCAGTCCGCTCTGTTTGATAAGATGCACTGAAACATCATCACACAGTGGGTTTCAACCGCCTGAAGAAAAACACACACAGCTCCACCTCTGATCTCCACATCTGATTGGAGTTTTGCCAACATGCTGAGTTACTGCACCTCGCTGCAGAATGAGAAAACATTTGCTGTGCCACATATCCGTGATTGTGAGTGTTTTAGCCTCATGCATCCACCCCAGAACTTAATTTCTGTCATCGCATGGAGGAGTCAGGGAAAAAAAATCAATTGCATATTGGCTCTTTAAAATGTGCCTTTTCTTTTCTTTTCTTTTTTTTAAAGAAACAGCTTCAGAGAGCAATTTCCTCAACTGTCTGAGGTTCAGATATCTCACGGGTGATTCAGCACAGCTCCACAATGGCAGCAGCCCAGTCCTTCACAGCTCTTGGCCGGGGATAAAGACGCTCAGCTCAGCCGATGCGTCTCCGCCAGCTTATCTGAGCCGCTCCACTCAGGAGCAGGGCTCCTGTGTGATTGCAGCGCGCCTCAGATTCTGGACAGTAAATGTCAAGATATTGCAGGGAGCCTCTGTCTGAGAACAGGCCTCGTCTGAGCAACTTTTATCTCGGGGGCGGCGTTATTTGATGTGCTAAATGGGCGCTCTCACGTTGAGTTAGGGCTGAGCAGGAATAGATAAAGAGATGAAGCAAGGGAGGGGGGAAAAACACACGAGCTAAATTTCTCTAAGTTGACTTTATTTCTGTTTTTACCCTTGTTCAGACAGGAAACGCTAACAGCTAGAATATTTCTATTTCTTTTTATAACCACAAAGTAATGTACTGTCAGTCAGTCGCCAAACACAGCACAGTCACACAGAGAATGAAACATTGATAAACTAGAACCAGCTCCTCGTGGTCGTATCCCTCCGCCGCTCAGACTATTTCCAGGTCACATTTATCCAGTCACAGAACATGTGAACCATGTGTCTGAAATTTGGTCATAATTGGAGCATGAAGTCTTGATTAATGGCTAAAAAAATGTTTTCTGAGGTCACTGTGACCTTGACCTTTGACCTTTGACCACTAACGTCCTTGAGTCCAGGTGAACGTTTTTACCAAATTTGAAGAAACTCCCTCAAGGCGTTACGGAGATACTGCGAGGCCAAAAACCGTTTTTTATGAGGTCACCTTGACCTTGACCTTTGACCTCTGACCCCCCAAAATCTAATCAGGTCATGCACGAGTCCTAGTGAATGTCTGTGCCATGTTTGAAGAAGTTCCATTGAGGCGATCCTGAGATATCGTGTCCACGAGAATGGAATAAACATGAGACACTAATGAAACCGTTCAGTCACAGTCTAATAATATTAATATTAATATTAATGTTTCCCTTCACACGTTCTGTGAAAGTAACAATAAAAGTAGTGATGGACTCATGAACAAGGTTAAATATCCATCTCCATCTCTGCAGAGAAGCAACTTAAAAACTACATCAAACTAAACATGAGCTTTTACTGTGAGAACCAAACATAAAACATATGCACTGCACATTTTATATAGTAAATAATCAGCACAGATTTCACAGGTAATGAACCTGCAGCAGCTGCTGAAGCTGAAATCCCAGTTTGTGTCTCTGCGGGAGAATAGATGGGATTTGTGACCGACACTTTAAAGGACCTCTTGTAGGAACGCCGGTCGTGTAACATCCTGCGGACAAGTGCCGGCTCTTTCATCTCAGACCGAGCTGACGAGCCGAAGATGAGACTGATACCCGATAAATAAAATGTCTGAGACGGTTCAGCGGTCGATCCGGAGTTTGATGCGTCCATCTCTTTGAAGGAGGAGGGATTGGAGAAGTTGATAACACTTGTGGACGTTCGAAGGTCTGACTTAAAACTCAAGATTTTTGTGGGAAAGTAGCTTCTCTCACAAGAGGCAGCTGCAGAGGACGGCATCCAATTTCCTGTTTTTCCAAAGGAAACGGACTCTTCACTTCATTCAAATACATGTGTAACTTTTAAAAACAGCTCTTATATGAGAAATGTTTTTTCTTTTTAAATCTCGATTTCATGACACCTGAATATTACACAGAGCCAGAGGACGAGACGGAGCTGCTGCTGTTACTGACAGAGAACAGAAAAGGTTTTGACAGCCGCCGTGGGACGGAGGCAGAAAATGGGTTTTTTTTGTTTCTATTTTTCTATTTTTGCTTTGGTATTATTAGACGTGGCGTCTGCTTTAAAACTGAGTGTGTGAAGGAATATTTATTGTCGAATGTCTGTATTTTATTCCGTTTTTGTTTCTGCATCTCTTTCATAAAGTTGTGTTGCTCTTTTCTGTCTGTGTCATGTGTTCTTATATATTATGAGCAACATTTTCAGTTTTTTATATCTGAGGAATTACGTTGATTAGTTACGTGATTTTACTCATTTGATTGCCGAGTACTTTAAATAAATAAACTTTGCTTGCTTGAGTGTTTTAGTCGCCTATAACCTTAACCTCAGTTTATCTGTGCGGCCTTCACATGCAGAACCACAAGTGAAGTCTAGTTCCTGTAAGAGTTAAAATTCACAGCTCTGACCCGTCAGGATTCAGCTCGGACTCGTGCACCACGGCCTCTTGTCACATGCAGTTTGCAGGGATAATGTAAATGTGTTTATCCTTTGACCACGTGCAGCTGTGGGGAACGACACGCCGCACGGATCAGCCGCTGAAGTCGCATGTGAAAGTGAAGTCTGAAAAGCTTTAAGAGAAAGTATCACCTGCACCTTCAGACATCTGTAATTTACCAGCCAATCGTTTACATTCCCGACCTGACGTTTTGTGTGTGTGTGTGTGTGTGTGTGTGTGTGTGTTGAGGCTTCTCAGTGTGGGAGTTGCTGTGCAAAACATCGCAGAGTGATGTCGACGCACAACCACACATTAAAACTGACCTTCTAGGTGGTTAACTGACTCACTTATCCAGAGCGAGGAAGCTTCAGACCCTCGGTCGAGGAAAGACAAACAATTTGAAGAAAGTCAGGGGTCGGAGGTCAGAACGTCGTCCTACGTCTCTTTTTTTTTTTAAAGATAATGTATCATAAGAAAAGAAAAGCCAACCAGAGAGAGAGAGCGAGAAGTTCACTTTATTACCCTCAGATTCCCAATAAATATTTACACTCAGCCTGTGTTCAGCTGCTCTGTGCTTCAGGGCGATGATGCGTTCAGGATCTGCGGTATTAATCATCCCGCTGCGTCAGTACATTTCTCTTCACTGTATCATGATCCTTGTTACCGAGTAACAGACGGACAAACGAAACCTTTGTGTGACTCTCTATGAGAAAAGCTCATCAGGGTGAATCCAGTGTTTGTCAGTGTGATGTTTATCATCGCCTCTGTCCATCTGTACTCCGGTTTTTCTTTTAGTCATCCTTGACTCACCCTGTTGTGTTCACACATGTTGTTATTTAAACAGTGCTGAGCTGCTTATAGGAAACCACTGCATTTATGTGCAAAGGTCAGGTATTAAAGCAGTTTTTATCATTATCCTCCCAAAATATGAAGCATCAGGCTACAGAAAGCCGATAACTCATGAAATCAAGATGTGTTTTTAAAGAACTTACTGTGATAATTGAGTTGATGCTACATGTGTATTTTTACAGTAAATAAACAAAACTCAACCACAGAGCAGCATCTCTCCAAAGACCACAGGCAGCAAGCTAACAGGCTAACAAGCTAACTGTCGGACTGTGGTATATGAATGAATCCAGCCCTGAGTCGAGTCGAGTAGACTAAACAGGTTTGTACCAAAAACTGTAAATAAAGTTGTACGTAACCTCTGTGATGTCACCTGCAGGTTTCTGAAGAGCTGCTCCACCGTTGCCACCTTGGCAGTGCCTGACTCCGCCCCTAACTCCCAGCTAATCCAACTAAAGAAAAAGAGGAGGGGCGCGTTTGGAGCTGAGACTTTGCTGGATGATCTAAACCAAAACGGTCTCAGGTGTCTTTAGAGTTGACCCTGTTCCTCCTCCGCTCTCTCTCTCTCTGCCCAGATCTTTCCCCCGCTGGTCCTAAATTTGATCTGGCAACGTCTCAGTCAGTCTCCGGCTCCGTCCTCTGACAGCAGCTCCAGCTCTGTTTGCCAGGAGGACATGTTTTCCTCAGATGAGGACGAGGGTATATCATCACTCCCACTCAGCAGCCCGGCTTTGAAGCAGCGGTTCTGGAGAGAGAGCGAGGAGTCGGAGAAGTGATCCGGTCGCCGCTCATCAGCCCCGGTCTCCCCCGTCAAGAAGAGACTGATACACAAACAGGTTCGCTGCCTGTTTGTCTCTGAATCATCTTCAGCTGAAGGCCGGATCGTCCCTCGTTCCCAAAATAAAAACCTGGAAAAATAAAAAATAAAAAAACTTTCAGGGAAGTTTTCAGCGAAGAGTCTGAACGTCTCTCAGATAGTTCATCTTTAAAAAGGTTTTGTTGTGTTTGTGGTGGAAATCTTGTGAGCATGGCGTTACACTCATGGCGTTACAAAAAGGGTCATTCACACCTGACCACCTCACCTGTATCCAGGTGTGAAGACTATTGCTTATCACAGCTGCTCTTCTCTTCTGAGGGGCCCCCAACCACAACCCTGGTTGCCATGGCTACTGCTGATGTAGCTGTGCTGGAGATAAACAAGTCGTGTGGAGAGTAAATGGAAGAAAATTCAATCACATTATTCTATTGTACTTTTTTTTTTATTGCCAACAAACACAATGATGTGATCAAATCCAACATGGAGTCCTGTAGGTTTGATGTTCTGCTCATGTGGCGATGATTTTTCCAACGGGACCATGGTCACATCACAAACAGCGCTGTGTTTGGAGGAACAGGTGCAGACATGTGCGCTGTAAAGAATTTATCGCCATGATGCATTTATCATGTTCTCTCAGAGCTTTCTGAGGCGAAAAGACAAAACTCATATTAAACATGTATGTGTGGTGTGTCCTCTCAGACATCTCTGTCCCTTTTTCTTTTTCTTTGCTTTCTGAGCTTTTAATTCTCATTATCGTTACAAATTACGTCGTTTAAGGTGTTAAACTGAATATTTCATTTTTTTTCTTTATAAATCTGCATCAGGCAGCAGCTGTAATCAGTCTGATATCTTTTTAATCATTTAACATTTGGAGGATGATGCTTTCCCTGCTCTTTGTCTTTGTAGATCTGATTTCCTGTTTCATGGGATCTGATTTGAAGTAAATTCTCTGACCTCTGACCTCCGTCCTGGGCCTCAGGGAGACCAGGCTTCCTGCCTCGTCCACAATCTGAATTATTATTTTAATCACGGCCGTTCTCGCCTTTACAACGTGTCGGCTGTCATGTGAAGTAATGGCATACAATGGGAGGAACTATTAGAGCTGTTTATTATTCTGGCAGCGCAGCTACAGTAAGCTCCTCTTGATTTAGCCAATAATTCACCTCTTTGCACCCGTGACATCTTTGAAGCTGTGGGATAAATATTCAAATATTATAATAATAAATACATTTTTACTGCTTTGACAAAGGCAAAGTTTAACAGATTTTGAATAGTAAGTATTTAAGATACAAAATACCAACTGTTTATTTATATGTATGTATCAAGACATTTGAATCTAATTGTTCTTTGTCTCCATCCTTTTAAAACCTTTTGTCAGTAACTCATCTTTCACTTCTGCCACATAAAAAGAGGCAAAGATTGTCAATCAAGTCAAGTCCAGTGTAATCCTAGAACACTTGTGAAAAATTACAGGCTTCTATAATGACTATAATATTTATACTTTTAGCCTGTTATTTTCCCAGATGCTTTGAGGATGGAACAATCATAATCATGGATGGTGCATTTAAAGGAGAATCCAACCCTTTTTAAGAATTCACATTTGTTATTCCTGAGCCCCAGAACAAACTGGTGAATATTTGTGAACATGCAGCTCTCTCCTCTAAAGTAAGAAACCAAAGGGAGAACCTTAAAATGTTAAAATAAAATCAGTGCTTCTCCGATGCTGTTCGACAGACACCGAGATGTTTACTCAGCTTGTTGGTCTAACGTCTGAAGATCCAGACGTCCGATCACTAAAATCCTTCATCCAGTTGAACAACCGAGATTTTAAAAGTTTATTGTAAAACGTGGCTTAAAACTGGATAAAAAAGTAAATTTTGACACAAGGATAACACATGCGCAGCGGGGATATGACATCATCGACAGGCGACTAAATGACACGGAGCGTTACTTTGATTGAAATCACAGATTTTTCTAGGTTTGAAAAATGCTGGAAACATTTGGAATAATGTAAGAATACAACTCAAGAAAATATATATCATAGGTTTAGTTGTTTTTAGACATTTTAATGAGGAAAAGTTACGTATTACACCTTTTAAATCTTAACCCACCTCCGTCTCTGCTCATCACAGACACGTTTGAACGATTGGGATCGTCTCAGCCGAGCAGAGCTGAAGTCACTCGCAGCAGCTCATCACCATCTTTGTGTGTCAATGGGGCTGATGTTGGTCGTGCTGCAGGAGGGGGAGATACTGTACGTTCCCCCGGTAAATTATTCATCACGATGGCGTTTTCACCAGCGGTTCATCACATAAAAACACTCATGCAAAATTCAAGGAGCAGGACATGTGTTAGCCGTGATGAGGTAATGCTAACTGATGTTCAGGCGGTTTGGAGGAGCTGAAGTGTGTTTCTCTGACTGAACACACACATCCACCCACGCACTAACACACACACACACACACACACTCCTGTCTTCACCTTCTGTGTGTGAATTCATTTCTTGTTGTCGTTGTTGTTTCCTGTGCATCGAACTTGTGTCAAAGAGATTCTGTTCAGATTTTTTGTGAGTTTTTGGGTTTTTCCTCTGAGCTTTACTTCGCCTACACGTATCATTGCAGATTCTTCTCTCCTCTACTTCCTGAGTTTTGTTATTTCACTTTTATCCGTCTATATCAAATATATGTTTATTTTTTAATGCAATACTTTTTGTTGATTGTTTTTGGGTTTTTTTTTGCAATTTGTCTCAGACTTTTAGCTTGAAAGGAGCAACAGGAAGCATGTGAAAACAGAGAGGCAGGATGTGCAACAAAGGTCCCGGGTTTGATCCGGCATCAACTGCTCATAAAAGTCTGAGGGATCCTCGGCCCGAGTCTGGCCCATATACTTCCACATCTGGGCAGATTCCAGTTGTTATCCTCCAGTATTGGCTGAGATTTTTCCTGTGTGCGCCAGAATTGGTCCAGATGTGGAAGTAGTAGCATCTGACAATCTGCTGCCATAAATGGGCCAGATTCGGGCCGTGAAACCGTGCGTATACTGGGCCAGAAGAATACAAGTATGTGGGCCAAGTATGGACCGGATATATATTGCTATGTGATCGTGCTGAAGTCGGACCGCACCAGACTCGCCGAGTCTTTGCCAGAGTAATCAGATGTAGGTTAGCCATGTTGAGACGAAGCGTCATGAAGCGCTGAACCATTCCAGCAAAGCAGATACTTCAGGTTCACAGTGGGACACCTACTGGCCAGAGAGGAAAACAGGCAGTTTGTACATTACAAATTAAATATCAGTATAAAAGAAACTATGATTGTGTTTTATATTCTAAGCATACCTTTTTAATATTACCTCTAGAGAGCGAAATTGTTTTTGTACCAAGCTGGAAAGTCTACAGGGATTGACTCACTGTTGGAGCCTCGAGTGGCCATTCGAGGAACTGCAGTTTTTGGCACTTATTGTTGGTTTCTTTAAAAGCAGCAGAGGCAGCTGCTGAGTAAACCTTTGGCAGAGATTATTTTGTCAGAAAAGACTTTTTGTAGCATGTAGATAAAACAATAAAGTGTCTTTCAAGGTTGAAACAGCAGACAACACAAATTGAAATGTCTGACACCTTCGCTGATCTGCAGATGCTCAGCTGTGAAGAACGGTAACGCTGAGAGAGGGAGGCTGTTTTTAAAGAAGGGGAGATTTTCTGCTTCAGGATTGACATTTCCACCACGACACAAAGCTCATGTGCATGTGGAAACCCAAACAGGCGTTTTGTTTTGCCCTTTTTTAAAAAGCAAACTGGAAAATTATTGAAATATATTTAATAAAATATCATAAATGTGTCTCGTACATTTATTTCTCCTCGACAGCAGGAGAAATAATCACCATCAGTCTCTGTTCATTTCCTGGACGATAATGACACGTGAAGCAACTCGTTTTTTAAATGAACCTCTTGTTGATTTGAGAAACAGGTACAGCGACGTGACGTCACCTCTCTGCTTTCATCTATGACCCAGTCAATTTGTTTATTTGGCTTCTGCAGCGTGACACATTTCCAGCGGAGCCTGTGTTGCCATGGTTCAGCTGAGCATCACATCAAACCATGGAAACAGTAATCAGGGGGCCACGGCGGTCTGATCGATTTCAAAGGGAGCTGAAAATATTAATTTCTGACCAGAGACCAGAATGACGTTTCTCAGTCATGGCTGAGAAGAGCTTGTTTCTCTTTTTCTTGTGCCAGCGTGCAACAGTGAAGATGATCGTCGTTCTGTATTTTTCTTATTGTCATCAAATCTCATGAAAAAACCCCAAACCAGAAAACCAGCTATGATTTACTAACACACATTGTGTGTGTATCAAAGCCTGATCTATCTTATTCGTCTGTGCTCTACTGCTCTACAAACTATACCGTCCTGCTGCCCCACATACTCGCTAGCAAATGTGGATTAATCCGCCGCTGAAAATAGTCCCCAGTAATTCACTATTTCCTCCTGTTTGAGTAATGTTTGATAAAAACTACAATGTTTTTTAAAAATGAAATTGTATATTTGTGAGGTTGTCCGTCCGTCCTTTTCTTGTGAACGCGATATCTCAGTAACCTCAAGGAAATTTCTTCAAATATAACAGAATCATTTCGACTCAAGGATGAACTGGTGAGATTTTGATGGTCAAAGGTCAAAGGTCACTGTGACCTCACAAAACACATTTTTGGCCACTCATCACAAATTCAAATTCTAATTATGACAGGATTTAACGTGTGATGACATTTTATCGGTCAACTTCACTGTGACATCATAACGTTCTGCAGGCGGTTATTCTAGTTTTTTTTTTTGTGTTTGTTATTGTAACTGATTAAAACACGGTACATCACATGAAGATCCCAAATGCAAAAACTGCAATAAATCCACACACACACAGTGAAGAAGCCCTCATTATACTGTGTGTATTCTGAGCTGTGCACATCAGTATACAGTATAATCCCCCTTATGGTGAAGAATGCATAGATTCAGATACGCAGCAGAAAAATCCACGTGGGAAGTTTTTCATTTCACATTCATAACTTACATTTTCTTCATAGTTATATATTTTTTTTCTTTTTCTCAGCTGATTAATGAAGTTACAAAGCATTGACATTGTCACACGACATATCCATCAGCTCACATCTGTGAAATGTTTCATCACCACCAAGCGAATTACCACAGCAGATTCTGACAGCGATAACAGAAATGTCAGCTTTTCCTTTGTCCCAGTGTTTTACAGAGACACATTAAAGCAGATGTTTAATTAGAAAAACAAGAACATGTGGGCAAACTATCATAACCCCATGATGCCATAGACCTTTTTTTATTGATATTTTTTTCAGTTTTCACAACAGCAGCATTGGTTTTTATTTTTCATTTTTTGTGCTCCAAGTGGGTTGGATTTCATCCTCCAGAGCAGAGCAGTTACATGTGTGCATCGCCTATGTGTGCAGAAGCGTTGTACAGCAGAAGCTAACCTGGATGAAATGCAACTTCCATTGGATTGACAGAGCCACCAGATGAGTTTCACACTGAGCTGATCAATACTGTACACAAAGAGGCTATTCATCACAGAGCTGGATTAGAGCAGGGCGGCTGCAGTGTAACTTGGCTCAAACACCCAACATGGCCGCCGAAAAAGACGTTCATTTACATGACGAGATGGGAACCAGAATCTCTGGCAGCATTATTTTTTTTTTACACTTCATGAAAGCCTTATTGAATGAATAGATTAATTTTGGATTTCTTACTGAGACTTAGATGAAAACACTGACACCACTCTCATGTCTGTGTGTTAAATATCAACCTAGAGCCAAATAGCCTAGCCTAGCCTAGCCTAGCCTAGCCTAGCTAATCATTTAAAAACACAGCTACCACCGCCTCCAAAGCTCACTAATTAACATATATCACATCTGTTAAATTCATATGCACAATGTAATGTAAAAAACAACAATTATAATCTGTAACTATTTTCTGTTGTTTGCCAAGAAAGAGCCTGGTCCCCACAAACTTTTACATTTTAGTTTGTGATTAAGCAAATAAGATGTAAAGTGTTAATTTCACAATATGTAATTTTATGGCACTAGGGGTCTCCCAATCAAAACAATAACAGTTTGATAAGAGTTTGGTGATGTCATGACATAGTGAAGCATCATGGGAATTGTTGTCTCTACCACTACTGCCATCAGCTTCCTCCGGATTCCTAGTGTCAATTGTACAGGAGCTTTTTAGCGAGAGGTCTCCTCTTCAAAACAAACATACCAGGCGATTATAACCAGAGGAACCACTGAATTAAACAGTTTCACTTTTAAAATCAGTGTTTCTCCAGTGATGTACAACAGACAGAGGATGTCTCAGAGGGGCCGGGAACTGAGCTTGCACAGCTTTTTTCTCTGATAACTTAAGATCTTGACGTCCAATGACTAGAATCCGACATTCATTTCAAACATATGGTTAAAAACCACCTTTAAACTGTCAATTTTGTCGCTTCCGACAAGAAAACGCAATGCTAATGCACATAAGGGATATGACAGGCGACCACATGAAACGTACGTCACCGTGATTAAAACTAAAGATTTCTCTTTGTTTTAAAATTTGCTGGAAACATTTAGGATAATGTAACTCAACAAAATATGTAACATAGTTATAGTTGTTTATTTTGACATTTTAATGTAGAAAAATTGTATATTTTAGCTTTAAATGTTGAGCTTCAGAGGTGTTAGTAAATGTACTTGTTGCTGTAGGCTACGTTAGCTTCTACTAGCATAACATTCCGGAATCTCCAACCAGACTGGTGGCAGTCGAGGTGCATTGTGGGTAGTGTAGCTTACAATAGTGAGTGCCCATGAAGAGTCCAACGACGCTGATTTAACACACAGACATGAGAGTGGCATCGACTGTCGCGTCTAACTCTCAGCAACAGAACAAAAAGCTGTGTATGTCAGAATTATTCCTTTAAACATTTATAAAACTGGGTTCCTACACACTGTGGACGTCACACCCTGAATTACTGTACGACATGTGCAGGGCTGTAGCTCACAGTTTAGAAATACTGAGGTCAAATTTTCTGTTGAAAATCCCTTTAATTTGACTCAGAACCTTTAAAAAGACTCACCTTGTGTAATTTGTAGAACGTGACCTCAGGTTGTGAAGTCCCTGACCTCAGAGTCCTCAACCATACAGCTACAGCCCTGGACGTGTGGAGCATGATTTCCACTTACTTCCATCACACTGTTGTTGTTTTCGTATCTTTTCCTCTCAAGATGTCGGCAAACAGTCTCTTTCAGTTCCCAGAAATGCTCTTCTGAGCTGCAGCTAAAGCTTGACATTTAACATGTGACGGCTTGGCGGAGGAAAGAGAGTGATTGTGATCAGAATACCGTGACATTTTGAAGCGTTTAAAAAAAAAGAAGAAGTATTTAAAGAGAAATGATCATCTTCCGCAACTTTTTCCGATTGGGGAAGAGACAAAATGTCAAATTCCAACAGACGACTGTAGGAACCCTGTTTTATCAGCCCCCTGTTCAACTGGATTTGGAGATGGTTCTGGATTTGTATGGTACATCAAAGCTAATATTAACAATCAAGAGATAGATAGACTAGTGGCTCTTCTGTCATTCAGAGTTGATCATTGCACATTATTATTTTTTTTTTTTTTACAGTATCCCATTCCACTGAGCGAAACCCAGACTCAAATGAAGGTAAAAATCACACTGATGAATACAGATTCGTACATTTACACTCATTTCGGAGCCTTGTTTAAAGTGAACGTCAGCCACAGCCAGAAGAGAAAAGAAAACACACAACGCTGGCCACGAGAATAAACCAAACTTTGATCTTTTTCTCAAACTGAAATCATGCTCTTTTTTTTTTATATATCTCCATCTGGGCCAGGCACATCTGAGGAACTAAACTAAACTTGTTGTAGGCACCAGTATTTCCCCTTATTGAGTCAGGAAAATGAAACACAAATCTTATTTTTTGCCCTTGGGGCTCACGGTAGCTTAGTGCTAAGCTGTTTGTGCTTACAAGCCAACTGATGTTGACTGTCAAACTCATATGGCAAAAGTGAGTCTGTAGGCTACAGTCCAGTGCAGCACGTACAGGAGGGGTGCGGGTGGGTGAGGGGTGGGCCCCTGCGTCAGGGGCTATGGGCTTTCTCCAAGTCATTATAATAAACGCTATCAACTGCAAACCAGTCACAGAGCTTCCACATCACAACATCCACTGATCTCTCTCTTCTGCAGCGACGGCAGCTGGATATTTATGAGCAGAAATTCCACCGGTCAGGAGATGACAGCCATTTACCACTGAGCAGTGCCATCAGATCACACAATGCAGACTGGATGGATGGCAGGTCGATACATCTCCACAGTCCCCTGCACCATCCATCAGGTGGAAGCTCATTCTGCAGCCACATTATCATGAATAATCTGGATGTTGGTGGATGTGTGGGCCTCAAGGAAAAACACAGGGAGTGACATATTTGTGGGTGATGGTGGGTTTGATTCAATTTCTGGTATTGTACAGATGATTGGAAATGAGGAGGGTTTGGGGGGGGGGGGTAATTATGGCTGGTAATCATCGTTCATGCCCTGCAGCATCTAAACCGTATTAGTTTGTGGAAAGCCTGCTTGAAGTCCTCGTTGGACATGGTGTAAATGATGGGGTTGATTAAGGAGTTGAGGTAACCCAGCCAGGTGAAAATGTCAAATAACTCCGGGTGGAAGCAGGACTCACACACAGGCACTAGAAGAGTGTAAATGAAAAACGGGAGCCAGCATATGATGTAGGCTCCGAGGATTATTCCCAAAGTTTTGGTCGCCTTCTTCTCCCTGGCGGCGGAGATCCGCTTCTTCTCCAGCAGCGCGTCGGACACAGTGACTTTGACTTGGCTCACGTTCGCGGACGAGGTAGTGTCACAGGAGGAGCTGTCGTTCGTCCCGTAGTTCAGGGAGGTGGTGGACGCCACCGAGCCGGGGGAGTTGGTGATCAGGTGCGCCGAGGTGAGCCTCTTCCCCGGCTTGTTGTGCGACTGCTTCAGGATGCGCTTCCGGGCTTCCACGTAAATCCTCCCGTACAGGGCGATGAGCAGCAGCGTGGGGATGTAGAAAGCGCCGAAGGTGGAGTAGATGGTGTAGAAAATGTGGTCGGTGTTCACGTTGCAGCTCGTCACCTCCTCCGCTTTCACCTGGCGCCAGAAGAAAGGCGGCAGGGAGATGGAGATGGCGATCACCCAGGCGGTGGCGATCATCCCGGCCGCGCGCCCCGGCGTGCGCTTCTTGGAGTACTCCACCGCGTCCGTGATGGCCCAGTACCGGTCCAGCGCAATTACGCACAGGTGGAGGATGGACGCGGTGCAACACGTTATATCCGAGGAGAGCCAGATGTCACACACTACCTGCCCTAGAGTCCAGGTTTGGCTCACGGTGTACAGCGCGCTGATGGGCATCACCAAAATGGACACCAGGAGGTCCGTGACCGCCAGGGAGGCGATCAGAAAGTTTGCCGGGGTGTGTAATTTTCGGGATTGGTAAATGGTGGCGATGACGAACGCGTTTGAGAGCGTCGTAGCGAAAGTTATGAGGGCTAAGGTCACCCCTAGACCCGCCTGGAAAGCCAGGTTAGTGTCCTTCTCCTCCGCTTTCGACGTGAAATTGGCATGGGTGTCGTTGGTGGAGATGTTCAACAGCTCTCCGTAGATGACAGGCGTTGGTTTGAGCTGACTGGCATTCTCCATCCCTCCACCTTCCCTCGTCAGATCCCCCCGTCATGGAGCTCAAAGGAAAGCCTGGAGATCACTCTGAAATCACTCAAATATTCATCCACCGCTCGCGCTCCTCGTCTTCTGTAAACGCAGAATAAAAGCGGCTCCATCTCCGGCAGGTATCCAACAATCAGACGACAGGTGTTTCCATAAAGACGCATTTCTGCCTCCTCTTCTTCATCTTTTTATTTTCACTGCATTTTCTTCTTCTTTTTTTTTTCTTCACTGTTTTATCAACTTAAATATCCAAGAAATAAAAACGAGACGGTGCGTAAAGCAGCTTTTCATCATCCACAAATCAGTGTCTGTGACGTTAGAATCAGTTTCCAGATCAAACCAACATCCAGTGTTAAAATCTAATCATTTAAATATAATATCTACACCTGCAGGTTGTTAATCCGCTCTGTGTCTGCTCACAAGTTCAGAGCTGCTCAAGTCTGACTCCTGGTTTTATACTGCCAGTTATCTCTCTCTCTCTCTCTCTCTCTCTCTCTCTACCTCTCTCTCACCCACTGTCCCTCCCATACTCTCCCCCCTTCTCTCTCTCTCTCTCTCCAATGCTGAAGGGATTCTTGATTTGTAATTTTTTTGTAACAATTTCCCAATCATGCTCTCTATTGAAGACCAGACTGATACTGGTATTTTTCAGGCCAATACTTATATTGATTATTGACAAAATACTGGGCACATTTTTTTTTTTTTTTTTTTTTAGGATTCCTTCACTTTGGTTCAGACTGTTGTGAAATACCGATATACACTGATATGTGTTAATACTACACATGATAATATGTTAGTCCTCAGTTCATCTTGTTGCCTTTTCACTGTCCATTAAGTGTAACTGTTCTTTTTGTTGTTATGGTAACAGACTCTCCCTCCACCTCCTCCACACACATCTGAGTCTATATTTGCCCAAAAAGAGACAAAACACACAATAAACAAAGTTAAAGATGAATTTGACTGATAGCACCATTATTATTATTATCATTATGTGTTATCAATAAAGATATCACAATAATATCATTACTGTGAATTCCTTTGGCCACAATAACTTTGGTTATTGAACAACTGTGACCAATAAATGAACATTTTACGGTGTAAAAAATGTTCAACCTTGAACGCAGCATTTGACAAAACATTCCCATCATAACACACGACCATGATTTCACACAGAGAGAGGTAATACATTTTAAACAGCCCTTTATCAGACACTCGGGTCGTTCGTTTACTCTATGTGCTGATGAAGACCACAAAGTGCAGTTGAAAGCCGCAGAAAAAAGCTAGTAAGTGAACCTTGAGTTAAGATTTCATCTTTTTAAATTGAGAATGTAAACTACCCCCAGGCTGCTAATGACCCTGAACTCCCAGAGGAAAAGAAACAGAGGACTCGACCTCACGTGTCCTGAATCGTAGCTTATCAGAGCTGAGATAAAATCAGCTGATGATATCGTTCAAGTCTCTGAACCAGTCGGCTTCTCTGGTGGATCAGCTCTCCTGTGTCCTTCAAAGAAGTCCAACAAAGAGCTCTTTAAATCGCATCTGTCGCCATAAACAACGACGGAAACTGTCGCTATTATAGGAGATTAATTCCCCGTTCAGCGGTATTGATTTAATAGTAAAAGTTTATTGATACAGCATCATAAAAAAAACAGTGTTTCACAAAAAATAACTTAAAGTAGAAGAAAATCAAAGTGAACAGTGAACATTTAGATCAAAAGATATAGACTACACTACAAGGTTATTTAAGGGCTTCACTCCATTCATTCACTCATTTTTCACCTTCACATTAGGGCGGCAGTTTCTGGTAAGAAGTTTGTTATGCTTTAGTTCCTGTTATTTATTTGTTAGTGTCAGAGAACCTTGTTCATCCTCATTTCTTTAATTAGTGTATAATGAACACATTTTTTCAGATTATTCCGACATCACATGAATGCAGCTTGTGAACAGGTACATATAAGGTCATGAGGTCTCCGATGTAAGATGGAGAAAGACCATGAATGAGCTGTAATGAGAAAGTAATGGGAGCCAATGGAGGCATCTTTTTTCTTTTAGGTAAGTCAAACTTGAAAAGTGTTTTTTTTTTTTTTCTTTAACCGTAGCTGAAGAATCAGTCGGGGACTTCATTCCTTTCAGCAAACAATATTCATTTTCAAGGACAGTCAGAGTGAGATTTCACACATAAATCATTTATCAGGCTTCATTTCACAACATCCACGCTGCACATCAGGTCCACATTATGTAGCTCTGGCGGCCTTTGTATTGATCGTATTGGTGAGCAGAGAGCTGAGTCACTGAGCAAAGAACCCCTCCACCCCATGCCCCCAATTCTCCAGCTGAGCTTCTGCTGACCTTCGCCTGCATGTCTGTAGACTCTGCCAATCACGTCACCGACACACTCGGCTGAAATCTGATTCGTCTGGAGGGTGGCTGGCCTCGGTCTTGGGGAGAGGCCGAGGTAGAGGGTGAGGGGCTCAGTGATCCAGCAGGAACTCTGTATCGAGCTGCTGCTTCTACAAATGAAGAGGAGCAGGTTGGGTTGTTTCAGCAGACACCTTGAAATACTTGAAATGTGCTGCGAGGATATTTCTCCAGATGGAGGCTTCGCCGCAGTCCAACTTCATCCAGTGAGAAGTTACTGGTAGTTTCAAAAGCGGGAAACTTCTAATTTGCTAAACTGAGAAAATTCGTGAAGTAGAACTGCGCAGCCGTAAACCTCTGGTGGGCAGTTCAATTAATGACATATCATTAATGTAAGGCTTTTACCCCACCGTTGCCCCTTGAAAACAAGCAGTGGAAGAAGCAGTGGGGGGGTGGGGGGGTGCGGGGGGTGCTCTCCGGGTGGTGCTACCATTGAACTTTTACAATATATATATCTCAGCCATATACAATGTCAAGAAAAATAAATACATTTGGTTTGTGAAAAATAAATGTTACTTCAACTCTAACCAGTTGAAAATGTAAAAAGTAAAAAATAAATAAAACAATAATATTAAATAAATAAACATATAAAGATCAGCTAGATGGGGCTGTAGAGTCAGTGGCAAAGTTTGCACCCAGGCTCATCTCTCTCTCCTGCACCTTCACCCAGCTCTCCCGCTGCTGTGCTCTCACTTTGTTTAACAACTCCTCCCTGTCTAATGTTACTTGTCTAATTTTTTTTAAGATAAACACAAGAAACTTGTGCTACAGAAAATGGACCAGACTCAGTGAATAGCTCCCTAAGCTTAACATGTCCTATGATAACTATTAATTTAGCTATACA
>NW_019525498.1:1003005-1018758 GCF_002814215.2 Seriola lalandi dorsalis
CGGGTGGTGCTACCATTAAACTTTTACAATATATATCTCAGCCATATACAAGAAAAATAAATACATTTGGTTTGTGAAAAATAAATGTTACTTCAACTCTAACCAGTTGAAAATGTAAAACAATAATATTAAATAAATAAACATATAAAGATCAGCTAGATGGGGCTGTGGAGTCAGTGGCAAAGTTTGCACCCAGGCTCATCTCTCTCCCCTGCACCTTCACCCAGCTCTCCCGCTGCTCTGCTCTCACTTTGTTTAACAACTCCTCCCTGTCTAATGTTACTTGTCTAATTTTTTTTAAGATAAACACAAGAAACTTGTGCTACAGAAAATGGACCAGACTCAGTGAATAGCTCCCTAAGCTTAACATGTCCTATGATAACTATTAATTTAGCTATACAGACTAATGAGCAGTGATAACTAACATGTCTTTGGGGTCATCAGGTGGGAACCTCCTTTCACCAGTGTTTTGTCTCGTTGGTCCCACGACACCTCCAGGAGGCTTGACAGTGATCACTGGCGTCCCAGAGTCACTCCCCTAATGCCAGCCATCACTGCTCCTCACACCACGACTATTTTCTTTATCTTGCCTATGCTACCACAAACAACACCATCATCAACAACTCTGACAAAACACACCAGCAGATTCAGCAAACAAACTCCCCTAAACAGTTGGAGAAAGTGGCGGCCATTTTGAATGAGGGAGGTAGAGTTAACAGCGTTATATAGTTTACACTCACATCACATCTGATTACAAGTGTGAAAATTTAACTATGATCTGTGTGGAAATGCAATTACACAAAATACAAACTGCTTTTAACAGAAATTCATTGAGTGATTTGAGCCTAAATGTATGGGGTGGAGTATGATGTGCATGACCTACCGTTTCGTACTGGGCAAGGTGTGGTTCTGGCCCGAGGTGGATTCTGCCATACCTATGACACAAAAGGAAAAATAAGGACATAAGAAGCTAACCACAGTTAATCACACACATATACCAGCTGTCAGGACAGGTGCATGAATACCTGCTTCAGTTGAGGACTCCTGTGTATGAAATTACAGTATTAAATGACAAACCCCCACAAGATAATGTCACATTGTATTGTACTCAATACAACAAGATACCAGCGTGAAGAGGAGACAGAAAATAAGTTAATGAGAAAACCTGAATGTGTATTGAACTCGACTTTTTCTAATAACATGAGAGTGAGAGAAGTTAAACTATATTTATCCTTGTCCTGGTACGGGTAGCATACGGTTAGCATAGGTACGGTTAGCATAACAAACACTAAGTTATCCGCTAGCTCGCTAGCTAGGTTAGCAAAGTGTTAACTGTCTCCTGTTCTCCGGTCAAAGCACGTAGGGAAAAAACGAACTACCTTTTTAACTAGCATCATACACATTAAAACTGTAGGACGTTCAGAAAATACGTCTTTTTTAATTAATTACTTACCGAAAAAAACTGTATATCGTCATCATCATCTCTCCAGTTTGTTAGTGACGAAGAATGAGCCATAATTACTGTGAACCGGAAACGTATTAAAACTAAATAATTAACAGCAAAACTGTCAGTGATAAATTATTCTTCCACGGACAAAAAGAGAAAAATAATATTCAACACAACTGATTCAATACGAAACGCTCACGACACAAGCTCTCCTCCGGTGACTGATCCTCCGGTGATCGACCTCCCGGCCTGCCGCGTCATCTGATCAATCATTGCAGACCCGGTATATCAATCAAACAACCACGCCCCCAAAACTACCTGTTTTTAAGGCATAATATTATTTAATTCGGTGATTATTTTCAGATGGACCACCAGAACACTGAACAAGAAGTGTGAATTTAGCCCATCACACCGTAAAGAGTTCCGGAAAAAATTAATCCACTGAGTATTTCATGAGAGAAGTTGGTGTTTTTATAATGAGTGTGTGTCGGAACCAGAGTTTTTTGGAGCCCGCCCCCAGCGGAACCTCGGTGCTATTGCACATTAAGGCACTAAGTATTAGCATCATTTACATCAGTAAAAGTACAGAAATGTTTTGAGTTTTACCTCCATGTGTAAAGGTATGTGTGGCCTACCTTCTCTCCAGGACCTACAGTAGTAGTAGTTGCTGTTTTAGCAGCAAAAAAAGCTTAAATTACTTGTGTGGTGTTATGTATTTACAGCAGCCCATTCACATGTGACCAGATAGAGTGTAGCTCTTGTTTCTTTTCTTTTTTAAACGAACTGAAATTATTGTATTAATGATAATATTCGATTGAATATTAGATTCAACTTGTAGATTTTGGAAAAATACAGGAAAAAATGTTGTTTTGCATTGAAAACTGGTGGTAAAATAGATTTTTTTTTGAGAGACCACTTTCCCATGTAGCCTCACATGTTGCTCCATAGCAGTTCTAGTATCACTCAGTTTCATTTACAAAGGAGAATAAAAGGAGCCATTAAAAACACTGAATCCAGTTCAGCAGTGTATCTCCTTAAGTCTCAAGTCGTCTGTCTCACCTATTTCTCCTTGTGTATTTTAGGAAGAAAATATAAAAAAACAGCATTTCAAACAAAACAGAAACTAAAATGAAGCTGAAATGAGAATCAGTTTTGTCTCCTGAGCTGTAGAAGAAGTTGTCAGTGTAGTACAGCTCATGTACATTAGATTTATTCATAACTTAATTATTGTCATCGTAAATGTGTTTTTAATAAATAAACATTCTGTGATTAAATTGTACCGAGTATGTTTTTTCTCATATTTTCCATCTGCCTCATGACTGTAACTTCAACAGGCTTCAAAAACCAGTGGGTGACGTCACGGCCGTTTGCCCCTTGTTTGAGACCGGCGCTGCGGCTCGAGCTAAATTAGCATCGTGAACGTCGGCGAGTAAACTTTCATTGGGGGGAGTTGAGGAGGACGGACGGCGGGAAATGGAGAGCGACGAAGGCAACGTAAAAGGTAAATATTTAGTTTTACCGTTAACGTTAATAATGCGAAGTGGCAGAGTTGTGTAATCCCGTTTATACTGGAGCATCAGTTGTGTTGTTACGTGTTTTAGCTAGCCGTGTAAAGTTAGCTACAGGCTATAACTGCAGTTTAAATGTGAAGCTGAGTGTTTTCTTCAGTTGAATTGTAGAAAATACAGGTTAATTTAGGATAACATTACACACATATTGAGGACAAGACTTAACCTTAAGTCTTAGCTTAAGATCCCGGTGAAGGTTACGAACCAAGATAAAAAGTTGAATGTCTAATTGATCTGGCTTTGCTGGCTGTCCGATAATGGACGCATGGAGCTAGCTAGTGATTTAATTTAACTAAGATGGTTTTCTTTAGATGAGCTTCATTAACCTAACTTAAGGCCGGGGATAATGATTAGCAACAGCTAACTAAATCATTAACATGAGAAAATATTGAACAGAATAATTGATAATGGCAATAATCATTACTTGGAGCCCTGATTGCTGGTTTGCTCAAATGATCTTTCCCGTACTTGTGTGGCTTCATATATAGAGTTTGTTAAAGTCATAAAATGAACTTTATATAAATGAGCAGTTGTTCTGGGAGTAGGCTGACTGTGATGGGAAGCTTTTAAAGAACAAGGACGTGTTAAATCTTACACAAACATACTATGTGGGAGCAATTAATGATTATTTTAATCATCTTTTATTCTTCTGATTTTTTTCATGATTCACTAATTTTACTGGTCTATTTATTGTCAGAAATTATCAAAGAATTGGTGTTTTCAGGAAGTTTTTGTCCAAACAACAGTCCTATATTTTATGTAACATTACATAGGACGAAGAAAATCATTAAATCCTAAAAAATCAACAAGATCAAACTGCGGATTGTTTGGTGTTTTTGCTCGAGGCTTGATTTAAACATTTAAGTGATTATCAAAAATATTTGTTAATCTAATTAATAAATTAGTTGACTAATTGTTTCAGCAGTTTTGTGACTAATATAAATGATGCACAGTATGTTGTGAACCTGCTGAAAATAAGACTCAAGTAGAGCTGCAACAGTGAGTCGGTTTATTGATTAGTTAATTGTCAGAGAATTAATCAGTAACTATATTTGATTTAATGGTTCCAGCTTCTCAAATGTGAAGATTTGATCTTTTTTTTAATTTTTTCTTTGCCACACAAGACAGAGGGGAATTATAACAAGTATCTTTGACTATTTTTTGACGTTTAGACATAGACACAGATTAAGAAAATAATCAGCAGATTAATAAATAATGAAAGTAATTATTAGTTTCAGCCCTTTTGTGAACTTGTATTAAGTATATTTAGAAATGAGGTGTGGTAGAGATTGCATATGTGATAACTGTATTACTGAACTGACACTTTGCTGGAGTTAACCTGAATGTACCCACCCACCATCCTCAGAATCTGTCCTCTCGGCAGGAGCGAGTCAGGCGCAGTGGTTTTCTACGAAAGCCAAAGTCGCCGTGGCAGTGGCCATAATAAAGAACACGCCTGTGGGCATGAGTGGCCGAGAGAATGCTGAGTCTCTGGCCTGCAAGCTGAGGAGCCAGGATGAAAGCTGGAAGAGAAAAGCCCAGGGGCTGCAGGAGGAGGTACTGAGGCTGCGACAGGAGATGCTGATCGGCAGGGTGACATCAGACACAAAGAGCGCCACGGAGACGACAGGTGGGCCTTCCTCCATGTACGTCGGTTACTAAAAATAAGATGAATATTAGTCCTTTACCCCAGTGATAGAAAACGTTTTAGTTTAGCAGGAGTTTCATCCTTGAAAAGTCGACTTTACGAATCATTTATTCAGTGGCCTGCAGAGGAGCCAGTGAAAGGTGAGCTCATGCCCAAAAAAAGTGCAGGCAGTTTATGTAGATATACAAGCCCAGTGTGTATCTGTGCTGATGCCTTTGGTCTGAGGAGAGGATATCTCAGGAACAGGCACAATCTGACATGAGTCCTCAGAGGAGCTCAGACACTGAGCACGCTGTCCTGAGGTTATCACACCAGGCTGCTAATGATTCCACACATAACGCTCCTGAATGTTGATTTGTCAGGTGTAGAGCTGAGTCTGCTCCTTCCTCCTTTTGACAAGGTCAGTGTGTGTTTTACAAAAAGGAAAGTTTCTGTTTCTTCTCTCCAGACTGGTGTAATATATATAACTATATTTCAAGGTATGAATTTTGATTATGTAAAAACAATATTGATGATATGCAAATTTTATCGACTGGTTCTTAAACACATCAGTGGAGTTTGGAAGCTTTTTTGAAAGTTGTGGCCAAGAAGAGGCTTCACTTCTGCTGCATTTTAGACCTGCCACTAATAATTATTTTCATTTTTTTAGTCTGTAAAATGTCAGAAAATGCACATCACAGTTTTACAGAACCTAAACTTACTGATTCAGCCATAGAGGCCTGCTATTGACGGACATGTTTGTAGTCTTTATTTCCCAAACCCTGAGAAGTCACTGCAGTGAGCACTGAAGAATCACATCTTAAATTTACTAAAGATTTTAGTTTCTGAAGACAAAGTCCCTCAGTCTGACTTTGACTTATGAGACCAACATTTCTCAGTCAAAGGTTAGCATCATTTCTCATGCAAGGGAGCCGAAATATTGTGTCTTCACAGATATTTTATCAGGATGAGCTACAGGTCTAGAAAAGTCTTACAGAGAGCGTTGATTCCAGTTTCCTAAACAAACAAAAAAAATGTTATTAAGTATGTTGTTTATATGTAAGTATGAAAAAGTCTTTAATTTCATTTACAAAAGTCTTAAATATTTTTTCTATTTTTTTAATTAAATGTTTTTGTTTGTGATTCAAATGAAACCTGCCTTGAAACTGAGCTCTATTAGCTGAGTCTTTAATTTTTCTTTAATTTCCTGCTACTTATCCAGGTCCAGCTCATGTTTCATGATTTATTAGTTATATTGTTATGAATTATTGCCACATACTGCTGCATAAATGGTGTAAAAAAAATATTATAAAGTCTTAAATTTAACTTGGTGAACTCTGCAGAAACTCTGTTCACTTGCAAACTGAACAACACACACTTTGTATTTGCACTTGCATCGTTCCATATTTCTAGTATTTAGAGCAGAGTGTTCATTTTTCCCGTTGCCAGTGAAACACTTGAAGTGACTTCATACTCCACTTACTCGCAAAGTATCATGACTGATTTAAATGATCTTATCGTTCATTTCTCAGGAGTAGTTGGCACTGCAGGCAGAGGATATGTTTTTCTTGAAACAACACACACACACACACACACACACACACACACACACACACACATGAATATTGCTGCCTTTATGACAGAATTTGTTCCAAGGAAAACACGTGTCCTCCTAAATATAAAACCCAAGGGCCAAGGGGAGACATTCAGGAGTACAGCCTGCGGAAATGATAACCAAGGCCCACCTGTTCTCAGAATCATGAGCTGCAACCATTATAATATGAAACATTCCTTAAAAATGGGAGTCAAGTCAATTTTTATTTGTACAGCGCCAATTCACAACATGTTCACAATTCACAAGTTCTCTCAATGCACTTTCCAAATAGCAGGTCTGGACTCTCTTTATAATAAGTAAAAAATATGTCTTTATCTTCTTCTCTGAAATGCGTTTGCACTGATTTAGTTAAATACGTATTTGTGTGGAAATGCAGGAAACGACTGTCAGCTTGACAAACCTTGTTTGTGCGCCTCTGTTTTGGGTTTCGCATTAGTGTTTTCACTTTATATTTCTTCAGCAGGATCGTGTCACTGCAGCTAAAACAATGCACTTACAGAGAAAATGTGAGAGCATAATTTCACACTATTTCTGGCTAAAATAAGACGTGTGGTCCTAATGTTTTGATGTTCATGTTACTGT
Source organism: Seriola lalandi dorsalis (assembly GCF_002814215.2). NCBI lineage: Eukaryota > Metazoa > Chordata > Actinopteri > Carangiformes > Carangidae > Seriola > Seriola lalandi. The sequence goes on from NW_019525498.1 coordinate 1,009,845, forward strand.
GTTTTTTTTTTTTTTTTAAGAATACAGCCAGAGCAGGAGTCTAAAATATAAACTCAGTGTTTGGAAACCAGATCATGATTGTAACTTCAAGGTTAAACATGGCCCCTCAGTACTGTGAGCCCTTATGATCACAGGGATAATACTGGAAATAATTGACTGTAATTATGATATAATTATATGATCATCATTATGAATGATTATTATTATTATTTTATAAGACAATTTAATTGTATGTCCCCTGCTAATATTGAGTGTATTGTCAGTTTGCCACCCACAGACTGGGCCTCTTGTCACACAGCCCCTTTATGAGTGGGGTCTCCAGTGATGTGGTTTCACTGACCTTCACCAAGGGTCTGACTTGAAGGAGATGTCAGCTGCTGTATCATTAAAATATTAAATGATTCAAAATGGTATCATCTTACAATAATTGTAGGGTAATTGATCCAAAGTATAATGAAAAACCTCAATGCAACACAACTGAGTGTTGCATTGAGGAAGTGGATGTTTTTAAATATAACAGTGTGTCCACATGTATTTTGGTGTGTGTAGTTGTAGACTAATGAAGGATCTAAATCTTTTCACTGTGTTTGTGTAAAATCCTCCAGGTCATGACGGTGCAGTGGAAGAGGTTTCACAGGATCTCTTTGGTCCCGGCTGTGACTCTGAGACTCCTGAACTCCTGCAACTAGACCCCCAGCCCGCCGCCTCTGTCCCTCAGCACCACGGAACTCCTCAGGAGACAGTGTTGCACCCCCATGTGCAGTTCCTCCAGTCGCTGTGCGCCCTGCACCGAGTAGAAGGCAACAGCAGAGGCCTGGAGTCTCTGTGGTTCAGCCCCGACGAGGACACAGGGTCGGTGTTGACGGACTCTGTGTGCCAGCTCCTCGACTCGGTGGTGGCGGCGTGCAGGGACCCCCCTCCGCTGGGTCCTCGCGACCTGGTCCTGCAGGCCTGCCAGGTCGCGGCCCGAGCGATGGACCTGTTCTGCTCTCAGAGGCTGCCGTCGGCGGAGTTCGTGAGACGTGTGGGGGAGTCGCTGAGGGAGCTGACTGGGATGCTGCTTCACCACAGTAATCAGCCCAGCAGGGTGAGTAATGGGGTCCACAGGGACGGGATGTTTGCATGCGCACAATATTTTAATTAATTAATCTGACCACGGTGGTCAACCACAGCTGCTAAATGACTCCCACAATTAGAGAATCTCAATTAAAGGGAAAATTCATCAAACAAACCAACATGTCGCATCAGAATCGTCCAAACTGACTGAAATCACACGCGTGTGTTTATGTGATAAAAGAGAAGGACAATATGGATATTGCGCAAGTGTTGCATTATTAAATACTAATCAACACACCTGGTCTAAAGCTACATTTGCATGTGTGTCATATTAATGTGTGAACGTACTGTAAAAAAGCAAATTTATTTTTACATTTCATGTAAATTATGCTTTTAACAGTTTTAACACAAATTCAAATAAAAAGTAGGTTTTTTTATTTTATGTCATGTTTTTCCTGACTTTCAGGACATTGAGTTCACAGTCGTCCCAACACAAATTGCAAAAATTGAGCTTTTGTGTGCTTATATAATGTTTTTCTTTTTTACAAATACTCAACATGATTGCTCTTATTTCTTCTTTTATACAACTAAACTGTTGCTATGAGGCATGTATTATTCATGACCTCTGTCCAGTTGCAGTACAGTTCAGTGCAGCTGCAGAGCATCAGCCCCACATAAAACCAAACCTAACCTAACCAACTTTATTAGTGTCAAAATTTACATTAAGGTTCATATTTGTAGCTGTTAAACTTGACCTTGCTTGGACATCTCTCTCATGTTATACAGCACCCAGTTTCCTAGATGTCAGTGTATGTATAGTTTTATTATCCAGTTTCTTCATTGTTTTCCTGCAGTAATTAACCGGAGACGCCAACCTAAAAGCTTTCCTTTGTTTCCATGTCATAAACCTCAGTCATTTCTTGTCATTTGTAGAGTCGGCTGTTCTGCGTGAATTCATGACAAGTATTAACACAAAAATCCAACTTTTCCACTTACTGTCACATGTAATAGAAAAAAATAAATATTCAAGGTAAAACCTGCAAGAAAATTACATTAAACATTCAGATAAACCTGACATAAGCAGATACAGAGAATTAAAGAATAAAAATGTACATCACATTCTGACTCCGGTCTGATTCAGGTGGGAACAGTTTGATCAGGGAACCTCTGTCTTCACCGACTTTTACTGTCCAAGTTAAAGAAGCAGCAGATTTCTACAGGATTAAAAACCCATATTGGTCACAATTAGTTCTGGACACCACCGGACATCCCTTGGGTAAAACTGGGGATTGCTACATTAACTTTACCCGAAACATGTTTCAGTGCAACCTAATTTCCCAGGAGCATCATTAAAGTTTCATAATACTTTGTTTTGGACAGGATTATTGGTGTTTCTGTAACAATATGTGTTGACTCAGCTTAATGTATTCAGCAGCAGCAGCCTACAGCTTGTAGGCAAATGTAAAACTTGATCATTAGTCGACTGAAAACCAAGTAGTGTGATTAGAGTGAAATGGCCCAAATACAAAAAACATTCCTGATAGAGATGAAGCAGCTGCAAAATTGAGAATAAAAATGCTGGTGCTGCAACTAATGATTATTTTCTTTATTGTTTCTCTTTAAAAAGACAGAACGTAGTGAAAAACTCTGAAGCTGAGTTTAAAGTGCTGATTTAAACAAAAAACCAGGAGTCCAAACCCCGAAGAGACTCAGTACAGTGAAGGAACCAGAGAGCGTTTGGCAGCAGGTCTGTCAAGGTTCCTGGTTCTCAACACGCCGATGTAACGTGCAGGCGTCTGTAGTAACAGATTCTTGGTGTCCAGTTTATTCAAAGTGGTCCAGTTACACAGAATGTCCTCAGGGGAAGGTAAACATGATTCATTGTACAAAAAGAAATATCATAATATATGAAATCATGTCGTTATTTCAATTGTTGATTTATCCGCTGATTAATTTTTTTGATTAAGTGTGTTTTGATCAAATTTAAATACCCAAAAATCTTCAGTTTACAATGATAAAAACTTCTCATCTGAGAAGCTGGGCTCACAATATTTGCATTTTTTTCAAGTAAAAAAAGACTGAAACGATTAATCAGGTATCAAAATAGTTGCCCAATATTTTTTTGTTGATAGCGAATCGATTTATCGAATAATTGTTTCAGCTTTAATGTCAAGTTTGTGCAGTTAAGAGAGTTAACAGTGCAATTGGGAACCATTAGGATTTAGGATAAGAATATTCGTGCATGAGGCCCAGTGTTTCTTACTGTAAACGGCAGACAGGTGTAGAAACAGTAACAACAAATGTATTAATAGCTGATGGTGTATTTTTTATTTATAAAGAAACAGCAGCTTGTCATTATGTCGGAGTGAGACACCACAGCGGTATTTAACAGCACACCTTCAGCTTTTAATCCTTTAAAACCCTTGAAATGACATTGAGAATGTTTTCGTCACAGTGAGCTGCAGTATCCTCCATCACCAGCTTTAACCTTCATTAAAAGCTCACTGGCTCCATAAAGGGGTAAAATTGCCTTCACAGTGGATCTTAAAAGTCCCCGCCTTGCACACGTTACTGTCATGACAGCGCCTGGCAGCTGGGAAATTCAGATGAAAGTGAGCCTGAGTTGACGAGGATGAAGTTCTCCCATCTGGCTCTTTGCTAAACGCTCAGAGAACGGCTCGCCCAGCGCAGAGTGCTGCAGGCAGTTTCCTCTTTACAGCCATTTCCCTCCGTCTCTGTTTGTCGTGACTAATGGTGAAGAAAGTGGAGTTTTCTTCTGAAGCGACGCAGAGATGTTTAGCAGTTATCGGTGAAAACTGATGATGGTGATGAGGAGGGTGTAAAATAATTTGGATTTAATGAGGACTTTCATTTGCAGAGCGCTGCTTTGTCTCGGAGAAACTTTAATGCCCCCACAGAGACAGGTTGTCTTACAGTCTTATAGGACAGGTTACTTAGAGTCAGACAACCAATCACAGTAATGTAGAGTCATTTAGAAAAACAGGAATCAGTTGGACTTAAGTTGGAAGGATAGAAATTAATTCTGATGGTGGAATCAGCTTTATTAAAGGGAGCGTGTGGTAGTCATAGATGCAGAAGCGATGAATAAAATATGTGAACCGTTCAAGTTAAACAATGAAGCCAACCATTATGTTAGTGATGTGGAGCAGCTTCAGGGATTCTCGTGTTTGTTATTTAAACTAGAATACGAAAGAATCCGTCCATAGAGATGGAAACGTGGCTTCACCTCTATCAGGAAATGGGCGGTAAAGTACTACAATACAAAGAAGAACGGGTCATATTTATACAGCACCATCAAAAATTAAAAAAAAGAAAGCGAAAGTGAAGAGAAAGAGGGGTAGAGACATGCAGTAAAGGCTCTGTCCTGCTGGGAGTCAAATCGGGGACGTGCTGCTCAGGGCTCGACCACTCGCACGTCGGCTCGCCCCTGAAAACCCAGATTTAACTCTGAAGTTATCTTGCTAACCCCAAATCCTGCTTCGTAGTTCAGGCCTCTGGTCTGTCAGCCGCCATCTTGAATCGTAAAAATGGGAATCTTTCCCACCTGGTTAATTCCATCCCTCATGATGTAAACAGACAGTCCCCTTCCAGCAGGTTCCTGATAGTGTGAGCACCTGTATGATGAGAGCTTTGTGACAACCCGACACTCCCGTGAGATTTGTCTCTAAATTTATGCAGACTCTCTCGCCTCGTCATCATGGCACCTCACATAGGGAGCTGTGTTTGGAGAGAGATTACACTGTTTAAAGTAAAAATCGCCTCTTTGATACTACTTCTGTTTTATATCACAAATCCACGAGGCTCAGTGCATGTGTAATTAAAGTCTCTGATGTGCTCTTTTGATGTGCTCTCCTTCAGCTTGCCTCGTCTTTTCATTTTAACGAGTTTCATTTTATTTTCTCACAGAATGTATTTGGCTGAGGCCTCAGTGAAGGGGCGTGAACTCGTTGCCTTGACTAAAATGTGGGCGTAAACGGGCAGAGGACTAGCTTTTGAAATGTGATCATTCAGCTGTGGGTGATACAGGTCACTGATCTCAGCTGCGCCTGTTGCTCAGATGCAGCACCTTGTGGCTGCATCATATTCTAATATAGAGAGGCCGCTGTGCCTGGAGAAATTGGTTCTCTGCCTTTTCTATTAATGATGCCCCATTGTATGATGGGTGCACTACGATCCAAGAAGGCAGCCTTGGAAAGCAGCCTTTGCAAATTGATTCTGAGGAGCTGGCACTGAAAGCTGATGTTTTTGAGCCACACTGCTGATTAGCTGCTGCTGCGGTATCACTTTTCTATGTTTGACATTACTTATCCATTTTTACAAAAAAAAAAACGTACACACAATGAACACAATGTACTGAGCAGCTAATACTCTTATGATGTAGTGGTTCAGTCGGCCCATGATGCTCCAGTATAATATTTTCATTTGGGCTGTAACAGTTTCTCCTGTTGTTATTTGTTGCCACCATCAGGGTGTGGAATCAGTGTTAGACAAATGACAGAATTGTTGTTGATTCATTTTCTACTGACTAATGGAGGTATCAACAATCTTTTTAGCAGCAGTGTATTTCCACCTCTACAGCCGACTGGTAGCTAAATCTCTTTCCTGTTCCTCCAGGAAAACCCATAGATGAACAAGTCCTCCAAACTAAACCATTATTAACCATTATGGTTAAGGTTTGGTTGAGTTTAGGTAGAAAAACATTTCTTGGTTGTCATGGCGAAAACAAAGTGGACTGTCGAACGTCATGCTACCATCATGTTTTTGTCTTGACCAACATGAGTCATTGCTCACACAGCCACCACGGGTCCTTGTTGCCTAAACATAAACAGTGTTTGAACATGCAGCTGATGTTGTCTCTCTGGACAGGACACACAGACTCAGATCTGGTCTGTGGGTCCTGGGCAGTTTCCTGTTTTCTTTTTTCTTTTTGCAGTCAGAAGTTAGCTGAAAACACCTGAAACAAACTGACATTTCAACTGCTTTCAGCCTCCGCAACTGACACCTTCAATACTCCCAACACTTCAACTGCTGTCAAATGAACAACTCATCTCAACCTTCAGTTGCTTTCCTCATTTATTGACATCTCAACTGCTTTCATACGTCAACGGACAGTTCAACTGCTTTCACGATTTGAACTTGAACTTAAACCTTAAAAGACTTTCAGTCACTACATTTTAAACCCTTTCAGTGGTTCAGCTTCAAGTTAGACTGAAATTAATATTTTAAGACGTTTGAACCTTTCTGCAGTGTTTACATCAGAGTCTTTTTCACATTTTCTCCAGGAAGTTTGTGCCTCTCTAATTTTATATTTAAAATGTGCCAAACCAAGCACATATCACCGTGCCCTGTCTGTATACAGTACAGTGTACATGGATCTCATGGAGAACATTGTGTACGAGTCGAAGCTCTGACTTTGACCACAGAGTTTGATGTTCTCCACCACACTAATCATTTTCCTTGTCCAGTAGATAACCTTCTCATAATTTCCATAAAAATTCTCATCCTTTCTAACTTCCTCAATGAGGACGTTGCAATCGACTTTGAGGATATGCGTTAATGAAGTCTTTGTATTTCTGAGGTTCAGCGAACGCTCCATCGCTCTGCCAGTCAAACTGATTGTTTGAGACCGTTCAGACATGGAGGGGGAGGTCAGAGATGAAGGGCAGGGGTAATTATAACACTGGAAAGACTCCTGACAAGATCAACGCGTACCCGCAAAGGAAAACCCCACCACTGGGATATGACGCTAAAACATTCTGACACCAGACTAATCCATTAAACACGCTGTTCAAAAACAATTTTATATTTGTAGTGGGACAAGATTGTCTGGGATACAGTGTCCTTGTGAACCAGTGAATGGATTGCAGGTGGATTTCCCTGCATCTGATGATATGAAAAGATAAGGTGCCATTATTTACTGTTACTTTACTGTTTGGTCTGTGAAGTTAAACTATGATTAAAAAAAAAACAAATGTAACTCCCTTCACAAGGACGAACTACAGTAGTGGCTAAACACTTACTTATGATTTTCATCTTGCTGATTATTAGACATTGCATTCATCCTGTATTAGTTAGTAGTGTAGTTAAAATGTTTATCTATTTAAACTCGGTCGTTGTCCTGTTGTGGTACTTTGAAGTAGAGACTGGAGACGACACGACTTCTGGTATTAGACAGATCATATCAATCAATCAAGTAATTTATCAAAGCTCTTCCACATAGTGGGAAGTGGTGCCCCAAAAATTTCATTGCCGTTCATTGTAACGTTATTAGGGATTTTTTTTTTTCTTTTCAACTCTCGTGTCAAATTCGTCCCAAAATTAATTTACATACAAGATTTAAATGAGCGAATGGATCCAAACATCACTTACAGTTGGAAGTAGCATAATGGGAAACCATCTGCTGAGTGTTAGCGACAGACAGGGATGTGCTCTGTTAGTTTCGCTCTTCCAGACATTTTGTTACTGCAGGGAATCCACCATTATTTTCAGCCCTTTTCTAAAAACCTCCGCTCTGTAGTCCAACAATAAAAACAGCAGAGTGAGAGACCTCTGGAAGTGTCAGCTTACACGCCGGAGCCTGTTCCTTCTTGAGGAGTAATGCCGCGAGCAGCTGCAATTTACCCAGCTGCAGGTCCTGCCTCCAGAGCTGCTCACGTCCACGAGGAGAGAGAGCTCTTATTTCTGCCTCATCTCGTCCGACACACCTGGAGGAGTTGTTACGGTCTAGGAGGACGGAGATTGGACAAGACGAAGAGCCCAGCCGATGAAATTGCAGATCCCGACTCCCGAGTGGCGTCATTCAAATGTCACTCTTCTGCTGTGTTCAGACATATTTCATGTAATAACCTTTCAGAGAGGAGAACAGTTACTGGGCTCATATAGTTTGACACCCCCCTCGTTTTATCATGCCATCCTTTTGTCTACTGGAAAGACTTTTATTACCTTCTGCTATATTGGATCCAGCTCGCCTCATGTGTTCGGCCCCAAACAGAACGCTCTCAAGTACGCCTTTTATCGCTCTATTAAGTTTTCAGACAAAACATCCTGTCAGTGGTGTGGCTACAGCATTTGCCTGTAAACATGAATAATGTGAAGTGTTTTTTTCTTAAACATAAAGCTTTGTTAGGCCTTTTTTTTGTTGCTGTGAGAAGATCTGGACATTACCCGCTTAGTGAGGAAAGGATATTTGTCACTTTCTGCTTCAGTGTGCTTCAGGTTACAGCGCTGGAGATGGTTATATACGGACAGCCCTTGGTCATTCTCAGTCACATGTTGCTTTTAAAGGGCAAGTCACACACAGAAGAAGTACAAGATTTAAGTACAAGAAAATGCAGCAAGCGGCATACCTTCCTCTGTCGCCATGGTCACCATAAAACCGGCCATGGCTTGGTTAGGTTAGGAAAAGATCTTGATTTGGGTTAAAATAAGATATTCCTCAACGTTGTTGTCATGGTTACAATAACAACAATGTCGTTAAATTTGTCGAACGGTCATGGATAATAGAAACAACATAAACTGCTGGTTTCACATGGGAATCGAACTCACCGCTCTCCTGTGTCACATTCATCCGTCCACCGCCACCTCCTCCTGACGTGGACTTTGTCTCTCTTTATACTCTGTCACCAACACTTTTCCCTTTGATGCTGTCATCATTAGTACGACCACTAGATGTCGCCTAGCAACAAAACATAACTTTTGGTCCTAACAACCTGCTGCACGAACGAAGTACGGGACAGTCTCAATTAGAAAACTTCGTCTTGATGACTGGTGGAGGATTGTGAGGTCCAGTGTGTAAACTTAGCTTTTACAAAACGATGGCAAAAGTCTTCTCAGGGTG
>NW_019525498.1:1018778-1020347 GCF_002814215.2 Seriola lalandi dorsalis
GGTGGGTGGGTGGGAGAAAAGTTAAGAGGACGACCTTTAGTTGTCTCAAACTTCCGCTGTGACCCTTCATTTTAAATGTCAATACAGCCGAATACACAGCAGAGCCATTATCATTAACCTGTATTTATGCTGATTTTATGAGACAGTGTCCTGACAGGTTGCTGATAAAAGTGTGTAGAAGAAGAAATTTCGCTATTTTCATTTTGTTTTCTAAATGATCTAGAAATGCAAATGTGGATGCAAAATTTAGATAGCTTAATATAGACATAATCATATCTAAATACAACAATTCATGGAACATTATTTATCAACTGTTTTAGTGCATGAAGTCAGTAAATCCAGGAAAAATACCAAATAGTCTTTGGTTTCTTCTTTGTCTTAAAGAATTTGACAATTTTCTGCTTCTCTGTTTCACATCAGTGTAAACGTAAGATCTTTGGGTTTTGGATTGATCATCAGAGAACAAAGACATTTTAATGGACATTTTCCACTGTTTTCTGACAGTCTCATTTTTGGCTTGTTGACACAGCCCAAAACAATACCCACAATTAATTAATTAATTAATTTTGTTTTCAAGCTTCAAAGATTCACTGTTTGAATAGATGTTTTGTTGAATAAGTTATTGATTTTCATCATGAAAAAAAAGAATTACTTCACACGGCCTTCAATAAATCAATAAATCACAGAGATAATCAGAAAATTAATTGAAAATAAATGTCAGTTGCAGCCCTGTTTTCCTTTATCTCTTATTATTGCCTCTTCATTGGAAGAAAGGTGTAAGTGAGGCTCAGATAACTAGATCTGTTGGTCTTATTTTGTGGAGCGTGACGCTGCGGCCACCAGGTTCACACGCAACAGGTCAAGGAATGAGGAAGCATTGACTGGAAGACGGTCCTGCAGATAGATGTTTACAAAACAGGTGATGAATCAGCAGGTAGAACGCTAATATCAAAACCAACACCTTAGAGACAGCGTCGCTTCAACGGTTTTCTTTTTCCCTTTCCGTTGTATCTGCGTCCAGGTAAACAACCAAACCAGTCTGATCAAGCCCGCGCAATCGAAAAAGGTCAAACGTGGTAATATGGAGAGAGGGAAAGCGTCGTCTGTCTACAGCCTGAGAAAATCTGTTCAGGATAACTGAATAACAATCTGCCGCCCTCAGTCGTCTCAAATTATGAATTAATGTCTTGATGGGATCATTATTCCAGACAGTTTCACATGATGTCCTCGTATCAATCGGCACTCAGGGGCGATCAGCAGCAGAGGCAAAGCAAATTGAATCTCAAGTTTGTCTTTTATTGTTGTCTCTCTCTCTCTCTCTCTCTGTTTGAAGAGCAGTTTAAACTCAAGCTTTTCAAAGTTGTTCAAGGTCACTAGTTGAACTCAGTGGCCACGATGCCCTTGAGCCAAACAATTTATCCCCAGCTGCCGCTGCCGCTGCTGCGGATCTGCCTACTGGCACAACAACAGAGGACAGTGTTGATGCATTTGCCTGCTCCAAGTTAAATATATGAAAAATGGAGTGATTGTGAATTAGGCTGTTGCTGAGTGTGAGCATGCATGCTAAGC
>NW_019525498.1:1020395-1050900 GCF_002814215.2 Seriola lalandi dorsalis
CCCCCACCCCTCCAGGGGCAGACGAAATGAAAACCTGTAGCAGCAGCTAACTGTGTGCCTCATGTGTTTGGCATCAGGGTGTAGCAACTAAAAAGGTCTCTGTTGTTCTTCTTGTCAACAATTGTGTGAATTAACATTTACTAAATGTCTGTTTGCTGCAGGGGTTCTACGTACTTTGTTTCAAAATATACAAATGTCAAATATTATTTCTGGCCTGTTTTGGGGAGTAACGTTGATTGTAAAATGTTTTTGTTTGTGATTTTGGCAGAAAGTGGCTGGAAAATCTCCAGTGCTCTTGTTTCAGACCCCTGACAAATCGATACGTTAGTCTTAAATTAGTTATTTATTTTAATTGTTTAATCTCCCCTGCTGCTTATTCAGACTCAGGATGTTGGAAATTATATAATTAGGGAGTGTTGTTACATATTGATGGGAAGTACTGACAAAAATGTGATGTTCATGGACGTGGTAAATAACGTTCAGCCTTATTATCCCTGCTGGTTTTCATTCATACTGTGGGGGGTATGACTGTGAAGTGGATATTAAATTGCACTCTGTGAGGTATGAAAAGTGACTTTAAAACTCTTAAGTACAACTTATAGAAACCCATGTTTTGAGTTTTGTTGATTTCAGAGTTTTCCCATCTGCTTTGTGGACGTGGAGAAAACTTGTGATCATGTTTCTTGAAGGGGGGGGGTCTTGTGGTAACATGATAATCAGATAGAATTGCTTTGACATTGCGTTCATGTTAGCCGATTTCTCTTTTGGAGAGAAGTTGTGTTTTATTTGTTTTGCCCTAAACAATCAGTAGTGAGTGGCGTATCTGTCCTGCAGATGTATTTCTCAGTCGACATGGAAGCTGTGGTAGTGATCACTTGGATCAGCTAACTTAAAGGTCCCATATTCCCTGACCGGCGGTGACTGCTTTGTTGTGACATCACAAAGTTACACAAGACCTACGGCTCTTTTTAAGGCTCAGGTTCTGAGTCTGGTCTGTGTGCATTTAGTATTGATATAGAACGCAGACCTGCGTTATAATCAAAAAAAGACATTGAGATCTCACTTTCTACGATATTGGACCTTTAATGTTGAAGAAATACTATTCAAGAGTTGCTCTTCCTGCAAGAAACCAATGCCTTTTCTTTTTTTTATGGCCGTGCTCACTGTTGCTGTTCCTTGCCCGAATCTAGCCTAAAAATACTCTACCAGACCTGTTTGAATCAGTGAACAAATCTGTGGATGTGGGCAGTGATTCAGAGGTCTGGAAGCGGACTAATCTCGTTGGTAGGTGCTTTGGGAATATGCAGTTCCGGGGCTGTTGATGTGAGCTGTCTGGTTCTTGTATAACTGGACTGAAAGTTGTCCTTGTGTTCTTGTGAGTATGCAAATTGAGCGCCTTCTCCACGGGTGTTGGACTTTTACCAACGTTGTCAACTCAGCCTCGACTCAGATTTATAACACTGGGTGGTTTTGCTACAATAATTTTGTACCAAATATTGAGATTGCTAATATTAATCAAAGTGTGAGTGGTTTTGAAGGCTAAACATATTTTGCTACTTCTTTTTCGTATTGTCTCAACGTCTAGAAAGTTTTTCATCTCGAAGCTACATTCTGAATGAAATGAGATATTCCCTGTGCGAGACGTGTGTGTTATTATAACAGCTGCAGAAATAATTGTAGAGTTTCTTAATAACGAGCTTTAGACATTATTTCCTCGTCTCCTCTGAGTGTGGGGCTCGGGGGGAGCAGAGTGTGTGTGAGAGGTCCAGGTGTTACTCACGTTGTGGGGACCTTATAGGGACTTGTCTTCCTTATGGGGACAAAGAGCAAGTTTCCATAATGTAAATCGTTAAATGTTAAGGTGAAGACCCTAACCCTGTTTTGAGGTTAGAGTAACTGTTATGCCCAGGTCAGGCTGAATTAGTAGTTACGGTTACACGTCTGTCACAAATCCATTTATTGAATGCAAACAAATAGTCAATAATCGTTAAGGTGAATTCCATTAATCTGAAAAATAAAAGCGGCAATACACCTTCATCAGACAATAAATGACGATAATAAATGGACCAAACCAACAAGCCGCGTCGCCCTTCAACATGCTGACATTCAAACCCTTGAGTAGTTATAACTACGTTATTACAGCAGTACTCAGTTTTCATGGATTGGACCACAACAATCTCCATTTTGATTCCAACTACACACCTGTACAGTTCTGACAACCACCTCTGTGGTAGTTCTCGCTACACAAGGTGTCTCCATGATCGCACACAGACACACTCACAAGGTGAAAGCACTATCTGGTAATCACCTCCAGTTTAATTTAAAAGGCCTGTGGCAGCCAAGACAAATGATTTCTTTCTTTCTTTATTACTTATTCAGGAAATGCCAATTGATTCACAATGGCTACAAATAGAAAAACAAAACAAGCCATATAACAGAAAGCAAAGTGTAAACATGAAATAAAGTGCAGACACAAGACAAATGAGTTACAGGAATAAAGACGGAAACAAAGACAGTAATATAAATTCAGTACACAGTGATAAAACAGACGGATTAGGAATAACAGCAGCAGATAAAGCAGATATTTAATCTCCTCTCGGGATAAACATTTGCCAGAGTCCTGAAGCGTACTCCACCTTGAGGAACATACAGTAATAGGTGAGGGGAAGTTATTCCCAGATTTGTATTCATAAACAGGACGTCCAGGGTGATACGTTCCTGTCAGCAAGTACCGTATCGCTGAGTCTTAAAAAGTGATGAGAAATAAAGTGGTAGCTTATTTAGGATGGCTTTTTAAATTAAAAGAAGACAAGTGTTGTTCCCCTTTGCGTGGTAAGTGATGTCCGCTTTCTCATAGAGGACACAATGATGGCCTCTAAACTGTCACCTGTGATATATCTAAGAGCCGTGATACACAGCATCAAGGGGCTCGGGAGTGTGGGCAGCAGCGTGAGTGTAAATTACAGCTGCATAGTCAAGTGCCGATGAAAATGCTGTGAAATTAAAAGACAATTTTTCATCGAACCAGGACACTCAGGAACCTGTAACATGTGACTTTTCTAAATTGGTGCTCCAAATATTTTACTAATAATAAAACTCAATTGATTTTTTGATCCGGAGAAAACAATGCAGTTAGTCTTAAAGAATCAAGTTTAATCAGGGCATTTAGAATAGCCACGAATTCAGATTTTAAATAAAGACAAAGCTTTGTCAGTAGAAAGTGTCAACACATATTTATAGTAGCCAGTTCATGGATGGTAGAATTGGAATCAGTCGATCTTCAGATTTTATATTCTTGATGGTATTCAGTTAAAACAACAACAAAAAAGCTTTAAGGAAACGACGTCAGTAAAAATCTTGTTTTTGCAACCCTCAGCTCCAGGCTGCAGAGAAGCTGATGGAGTACCTGATCACACTGGGAAGCAGCAGCATGTCAAAGTCCTTTCTCATTCGTCACATCCTCGCTCAGATCAGCGCTCTGGCCGATCAGCTCTGGCAGGCCTTCCAGGTAAACACCCCCGCCTCTTCAGCACACCTGCTCCTGCGTTCCCCATCCTTCTTCTTCTTCTTCTTCTTCTTGTTTCTTCTTTCTCTTTTTGCTCGGTGACAGCATCGATGCTTTGCTGTTTCTCTTTTCCCTCCACTGCCTCATGTCGAGCTGCAGTTGTGTCTTGTATACACTTGATATAAAGAGGAGTTTTATATATTCAAACCACGCTGAGATCATGAATCTCTTTGTTTATTTCTTCCTCCGCAGATTCTCGCTCTCTGTCTCATACTCTTACTTTATTGAACATTTTGCTCTTTGTTTGTCGGCCTTTGTTCGAGGCTTCAGGTGCGCGACATTTTTTTCTCTATTGACTCGGTGCCACGGTCGCTGCTGAACCGCCATAATCAATACTGCGTCCCACCAGCTTCCTGCCTGCCGTGCATTCAAACGTCTCTGGGCAGACCTCGGTCACCGCCTGAGTCACAGGCCGGGCGAGAGCTGCATTCGTCCGGCCTGCTCCCTGTGAAGTGTCGAGCCGCGGGGGCCCTCGAAGTGGAAATATGAAAAAAAAAAAAGAAAAAAGGGAAAGGATGCAGATGATTTCCACCCTTCACCCCTCCCGCTGAGCTTCCCTCCCACTCAGCAGGGTCGGTCATGCTCACTTGCGCCTGGTTTTTCTCCTTCTCCTCGAGAGACCCTCTCGACTCGGGGCGATGCCAAAGCAAGAATTTTTTATCAACACTGCATTTTTAGAGTTAAAGAAAGAAAAAGCTGAACTCACCCTTCACTGGAGATATCGACAAAACACAACAGCCTCGTGCCGCCGCGGAGCCGTCGTCTCCGGCAAACCGGCGCTAATCTGTATCTGAGGTGTCAGTCCTCCCCTGTCACATACAAGTGGAGCACCGACGTCTTCCTCTGTGCATTCAGGAGGCCTGTAATTGGAAACTTAAATTAACCAGTGTGTTAAACGAAGACCGTCGTTAATGCGGTGGTTTGACATTTCGGAGCACGCAGACAGACATCAGCGTGACATCTGTGAGGCTCTGCGCCCTCCCATTATGTAAAAGCTGTAGAAGAGCCTACATCTATATTTCCATTAACAATTTATGCACTTAGCTCATGCTGTTACACAGAGTGAATCATGATGAGCGCAACTGTTGAACCTTCAATCCCTGAATCCCCGCCGTCGCTGGCAGACTGTTAGGTTTGTCAGAGGTCGGTATTTACAGAGGCCGGAGGTGATGCGTAACAAAATATTTTAACCTGAGACGGTGGGGGTGTGGGTTACAGAGATATATTAACTATTAAGCCCTAAAACATCTTCTTATTTGAATCGGCTATAATTTAATTTCTTGTAACAACAGTGATGAACCTACAGAGGTTTATCACCTGAATCTTTACAGATTCACTTCCTGCCGGCTGTTGTCTGCAGCTACTCACCTAGCCACTAGCTAGCATTACCTGTCAGAAAATGATTGCTTCTGTAGACAGTTTATCTGGAGAAGGTCTCACCTCAACAGACAGTGTTCATAATGTGAGGTATAATTTAAGTCACAGCTCCTGACATTTGGAATTCAAGCATTTAGATATAAAATCTATGAATCCTTCAGCTCTGCACCGACTTCCTGCTACTCTGAGGTGAAAGCAAACACATTAACCGCCATTTTTATCTGAACGGTTAAATATTGGTTCTTATAAAGATTAAATCTGGAGATCAGTGCCTGACTTACATCTTCAGTTTCACCTAAAGTAAACTCTGAGTGTTTGATTTGTGTCAGTCTGCCTGCACCAACGTCAGCTCCATCAGGCAGGTGCTGCGCTGTATATTTTTAGTGTCTGCCAGTCAGTGATTTGTGTGGGTGTTGAGACTCGGTTAACCCTTCCCTCCTGCTGAACACAGAATCATATGCTTCGACTCTCTGGCCTCTTGTACACCCATCACTGCAGGGGGTTTGCCCCCCCCCCCCCACAGGATAAAGAGTCACAGACTTCTCTGGCAGCAGATTGAGGATATTTCTGTGAAAATACCCCTGCCTTGTTTTCCTGCCTCTTTCTAACCGAGACCATGTAGTTTAGTGTTATTTGCTAAAGTGAAACTTCGAAGAGGTTTGGACACTTACAGCAACTGATGGAATACAAATCCTCAGGTAAAGTGTGTAACCAATCACAGGTGTTTGTTACAGCTTGTAGATAACATGTCTATTTACCAAACCTGCCGAAGCCTTTGAGTTTTTATTTTAACACATCATGTTTTTGTTTTTTGATCAAAATCTATTTAAAAGTATTTTCAGTGTAAAAAAATACAAATACAAACAGAACAAAAGAATAAGAGGTAGTCACCCCCGACGACTACCAGAGAGGAGAAACGTAAATATTACATTCTCTGCCTCCATCTCTCTCTACAAATGTCAAGAATAGCTGCCAAATGACATAGAAGTTCAGAGCAGCCCCTTGACGAGAGCATCTTATCCTCTAGCTTGAGATATTGCCTTATAACCTCTCTGATCCAAAGAGAATACACCGGGGGGGGGGGGGCTGAGGCTGAAGGTCAGCATGTTGCACTTGTGATTGTTTAGATCTACACCCTGTGCTGCTAACACATCTCTTTTTAACATTGGAGTGACCTTAAGGAAGCACTGCAACAGTTCTACCAGAAAACAGAAATCTGTCATTTCTTTGTTTTACCTTCAATTCTTTTTTATCACCAAAGTGTTCCTGTATCTCTTAGAGTTAAAAAAATACATTAAAGGGCAATTTAGTTTGCATTTTCTCTTTTCATTTCTTTGTTTTTGGTGCTTTGCTACAGTAATACAGTACATTACATCCACCAATGTTATGGTGAATTCCCTGAAGTACGCATGCTGTCATGCTAACTACTCTAAAAAAGCAGATTTTATATCTAAGAGGGAATAAATAATCATGTCTTTACAGTTTGTTAGAATACAATATATAACTGCAAAGATTATTTGTAATTAATAGATTAGTTGATCAAAACAAAATCAATTTTGTTAATTTTTCAAGCAAGAATACCAAACATCTGATGTGAGAACGAGCTGCTTTTGTTTCTTGTGTTATAGTAAATTGATCATATTTGGACTTTTGTTTGGAATAAGTAAGACGTTTGATGAGGTCACCTTGTGATGGTCGTATTCAGAGCAGATGATTGTCAGATTAATCAATAATGATAAAACAATCCTGATTTTGTTCCAGACCAGGAGCTGTCTCCGTTGTTAGTATTTAACTCCCAACTCGTAGTTAAAAAATGTAAAGCTCAGGTCATCGGCCGACCACCTGTCACACCAGTGAACAGCAGACAGGCCTTTTCCAGCTGGTGCTTAACAGAGCAGATCGTTCCCATCTGTCTGACGACTCTTCGCTGACTCAGGCCTCCGTATATCCTCCAGAGGTTCAGAGGACAGGCGATGATGGCTGAAGGGCGTCGTGTCATGCTCACACACCATCAACATAATTTCCTTCTTATCATTCACATCATAGAGGGAGAGACCTCCTCAGGCCCTGTGGCCGTTCGTCTGGAAGCACACGGTGAAGACAACGAGCTAATGTAGGAACCTGAATTCCATCACGTCATGATGCCACATATGGAGGACTGTCTCACGTAGAGTAATACTGAAGAGGACCAAAATACACACTCTGCACAATCTGTACAAGAGCAGATGTCTGATCTTTAGTTATTGTGAGTGATGCCTGTGTTTGTTTCTCTGTGCTCACGTTTAATCTCAGCTGAAGACGTCTACATACGAGCAGGATCTATGGCAACAGTTATTCAGCCCATCTAATGTCAGAAAATAGGAGATCTCTGTTTCCTGAATTTGGTATATTTATTGTCTTTCAGTCCAAAACCCAAAGATATTCATTTCAATAAGATAAAGAAAAGCACAGATTATTTCCTTTGGATGATGTGTATTTTTCTTATTGTATTTATGTCTTTGCACATTAAAATTAAGACTATTAGAAAGACATCCACATACATATATAAGTACATAATGATTAGACCTACATATTCTCAGATATATATGAATTTAAAATAAACAAAGACCTCACCTACAAAACTCGGGATTAACAGGATTAGGTTGTACGTACACAATAAACATTTTGAGGCATGGAAAGAACGAAAAGAAAGAATGTGTATATAACAATTACTTCTCATTCCAGTTATTCAACAGTCAACACTTTAATTGGGACGTTTGTAGGACTGTAACTAAAAAGTCATATCGATTAATCTGCCCGTTATTTTCTCAATGAATCATTTTGCCCAAAAAATGTCAGAAAAATGATAAAATTACCCACAACCCAACAGTCCCAAATATATTCAGTCCTCTACATACAGGGAACACAACAAAGAAATGCATCAAATCCTGACATTTGAGAAGTTACAACCAGAAAAATGACACAAAAAAGATTGATTAATTAATTTTATGTCACGATTAATCATTGCAGCTCTAGAAGATACTAATGTTTGTCAAAGATATATATATTTTAATAAAACAAAGATGATAAATGGACAATATGTGAGTTTGAAATCCAAAGCACAAAAAACAAAAGGACACATAAACCTCTGTGTCTAAATGAAAATGTAAACAGGAAGATGACGAGACCGTCTGGTAGACGTTAGTGAACCATTGATTTCAACAATGACTCAGTGTTTGCCTGATTAATAAAGTAATTGTTTTGTCTCTATGTAGAACAATGACTCCAGCAAAGTAAAGCAGTGCGGTCGATATATATTATGTAAATGTTTATATGATGTAACACACTCTGCCTCAGAAGTCAAGTATTACTTTAGGCTGTTGAGTTTCAGCGCTGTTGCAGGCATCAGCTGAAGAATGAGTGGTTTGGGGTTCACGGTTTCAAGGGCGTCGGTAGTAGTGAGTAGTATTCATGAGTATCCTGTCAGGAGCCGGGCGGTGGAGGAGGCCAGTGTTTCCTGTCTGACATGCATCCTCAGAGATGCTTCAGCCCGCTGCCTCTGTCCTTGGAGCAGCGGCGCAGCATACAGATCAGCTGTGCCATCTGGGCGCCGTGTTGTTCTGTCAGAGGGCGTGACAGTCAGTGGCACACACCAAACGGCCTCAGCCCCTCAGGACGAAGCCACCATGAAACCCAGCAAGAGCACTAAACCTCTGGGCAGAAGAAATGCCTCTCTGATCTGATGACTACACACCTTCAGTTGTCCCTGTCCCAACATGGTTAGCTGTCTCATCTCCACTTTTATCACTAATTTACTGTAAAAGATTTTCGGTGGATCGATCATAGAAAACACAAAACAGATTATTAATATTTAATTTACATAAACACATACAGTTAAATTACATATTTACAGCATAATTTGATGTAAACTTGGCATTAACTCAAATTAACTATGTAGGTTTTAAACTGACAAAAAGAACTGACTGATTTGGAATCAACTGTGTGAAGGAGTATGGAACAAAAGGGACCGGATCAGTTTTATTTATGATCAGAATACTTACCAATTAATTATCAATTAATCTGCAGATCGTTTCAGCTCTACCTCTTATCTCAATCACTGCTGTTCAGAGATTACAGTTTGAGCTCTGGGAACTTGGATCTGCGTCAGTGCTTATTTTATAATGATGTCATAAATTAAACATCTGCTTAATTGAAGAAATAATGAACAAATAACCCCACACTGTCCGTGTGGAGGTTCTGTCTGACGTGGCCTCTGTGGATAACTTTCCACTTGAGCTTCATTTGGCGTGAGATCCCATGAAACTTGTGTTTGTTATTGTCTCATTAGAATGATCCAGTGGGTTTCAGAGCCAGCCAGCGTCTGGGATGATTGCCCTTAATGATATTAAGTTTGGCTCTGGGATATTAAATTTGGCTTTGGGGTGATGAATTACTCTTCAGACGTGCAGGGTTCAGTGACGGTGGCGAAGCCAGAGGAAATGAGCATCGCAGCTGATGCCTCTAAAGTCCAGTGCCAGCTCAATTTGCACTCTTTGGCTCCGCAGCTCTCAGTGGATGCTCGGGGAATATTTTTTGCTCAGTGCATCCCATTTCATATTTAAATATCAGCATGGGGGCTGATTCCTGAGTTTCATATACTCCTACACCCACATTCATCTTGAATTCATTTTTAAAATCTGAGTTTAATGGAACGGCTTTTGTCTTTGTGAGTAGCAGTAGTGTTTGGAAGGAGAAAGCCTTAAGGACACGAGAGATGTGCTCGTGTGCACATGGATGACATTTCCAAGAAACTGGCTTCATGTGGCTTGAAGCTCATTTGTTCCTCTTCTCGTGACAGTGTAAAGGTTTCGGCATCAGTCGGCGCAGAGAGAAAGAAATCTGAGAGAAATCCAAAAACCTTTAGTCGTGGGACTTGCTGAAAAATGTGAGTCTGTCTTTAAAGACCATAATTACATAAGAGTCGAGGGGAATAAGGTGTGATGTCACACTATGACATATCAGCCACATCTTCCACAGACTTTCAGTCGTTGCTGTTTGTGGTGCAGGAACACTGAAGTGAAGGGACTGAGAGAACAGACGAACATTTTGGGATGAGAGTCTTTGATAAATGATAAAAAAGGAAATGTCTCTCACTATAACCTCTGCAATTTTACTGCCTGATGAAGACCTTGTTGGTCAAAGAACTGCATCAATAAATACTTTTGAGCTTGTAAAATTTGAATGGAGCTGCAGCAACTATTCGATTAATCCCTCAGTGGGTCGACAGAAAATATTTTGATAATTGAATGAAATAGTTTTACTTACTCGTCTTACCAAGAACTCAACAACTCAAAGTGGCCAGAACCACGTGAGGCAAAATAAATATTTTGAGTTGATACACAAAGCAAATTGTACTTTTTACTACCAACGTTTAACTTGTGTGCAGTTCCGGTTCAGGAAATAGTGCTCTATAATGTTCACACAGACTTGCCATGAGAATTACAAACAGCCCCTCTCTCGGCTCGAGTTGCCACAAAGAGCTTTGTCAGTACGTCTGCTTCTTTTTATCCTTGCTCATCACCTCTGCTCCGTTCCTCAGGGGGAAAGAAAACCAATAACACACCTTTTGCAGGAAAACAAATGATGACCACAGTGTAACCGTTTTCTTTCGGCTGTACAGCTTTTGTATGAAGCTCATGGCCGGATGGTGGGGAGGGCGCTGGCATGTCGAGTTGAGTCAGCAGTAAAGTGAGAAGTGATCGTTTGTCCTGATGCAGGAAGAGCAGGAAGAATAAAACCATTTTCTGGTAACAGTCAGAGCCTCGTCCAGGTGCTCAGAAAGATACCATGTGAGGAGGTTCTCTCTGCTCAGTGATACCATAAGGCACTGATGATAAAATGTCCTGCCCAGCACATAGGCTTTTCATACTGCCTTAAAAAAAACTAATTTAAAGTACTTAAGCCATATTTCATCATCAGATTTTTATAACTTACATGTTTCTGTTTGTCTCGGCCTCAAATATCTAATATACTGTGGCCTCCAGTAGAAGAAGCAGTGAGCAGATATAACAATGCATCTGTGTTGCCTAAAAATTATGTTTCTATGCAACTAAACGACGACTGCAAATGGGTTTTGGAGGAAACTTAATTCCGACTTGATTACATTTTCTAATAACATAATGAGGATATGTTGTTAAGTCACAGATTTACTTGTAGTGGCTTCAGCATTATTAAACTGTTTATTGGGTCTCTTTGGACTCTCACAGCACTTGGTTAAGGTGAGAGATAGATCCTGGTCTGGTTTAATACAAAGTTCACAGTGAGTTTAGACATAAGGTGTTTATTTACAGTGAACCAAAACCACCATCGTTCCCTGACCGTAACCAAAGTCTTAGGTAAAACACGGAAGACACTAGATTAGAAACCTCCAGTCTCTCGTCCGACAGTCATGTGCTTTATGTGTCCACCATCCACCCAAACCGTCTCCTGCCAACTCTGCAGCCATTAATAAATACAGGGCTTCATTTCTTCACATTTATTTAATATATTTTATCTTATTGTTAAATTTTTCTATTTGTATCTAAGATATCTGACCTGCAGTACTTGCTTGTTTCTTTTTCTTTTTTGTTTCTTATCTTCTTTCTGTCTATTGATGTGCACCAAATAATAAAAAAGGCCAATTCCTTGTAGGTTGAAAACCCACTTGGCAATAAACCTGATTCTGATTTTAAAAAAACAGTTGCCTTTAGACGCAATACAGCCGGCGATTACAGTGGAAAACAGTTTAGTCGTTCATGACCATAACCTCTAGGAGGCGGGGTTGCAGGAGGAGGTGGAGGGTGTGTGACATGTGGGCTACATGTAGACCATCAAACCCAAACCTGTAACCATCATCTTCTGCAGCCACATAGTTGCAAAGATCAATGTGACGAGAGTCTGCAAAGGTTGGACAGCCCAGACTTTACTACAGCACGGACTGTATGCACGACTGCACATTGGTTAACACATCCGCCTTTGCCTTTGATGTAGTGTAAACAGAACTGTATATCCAGCCTATATTCAGGACCAAAGCAAACGTTAGGAAAACCGTTGTGGTTCATTCATTCTCCACACTTGCTTTCTGCCTGTCGGACATCATTGGGGAAATGAGGTAACTGGTAATGTCATCTGCCCGTCACGGGGCAAATGCAGATGGATAGAAAAACCACAGAGAAGCACATCACCCTCTCATTCTGTGCGTTTTTAATCATTGCAAAACTGACTTCACACCTGGAGTGTGTGTCTGTATCTCATTTTCTATTGTAGCGGTGGCATTTCACTTGATGTGGTGACCTCTGCAGCGGGACATGGAAGACGAACTGTGCTTATACTTATACTCATCGTTGAGGCTCGCAAATCAAGATGCCCTTTGAAATGATGACTGTTGTTTCTCGTCAGCTCGCAGCAGGTGTATTATTGGCTTTAAAATCTATGTAGCAGAAAAGTGAAGCATGTAAAACCTAAAGAAAGACTGCTTTGCTATTATCTCGTCGCGCTTCTCACGTTCATATTTTTCAGGGACTTAAGGAGGATGGTGTGTTTTGCATCTTTTGTGTGGAAGCTCTGGTGGCATCTGTGGTGATGGCTTAATTAATTAGCATTCTTTGGCTCTCCAGTTGCCCGTTGTCTTCGTCTCTATCTGTCATCTTCCTCCCACAGAGCTCGTCTGTCTCAGCGTTCGTTAGAATAACCCACTGCATCCATTACTCTACTCCTCTGCTTAATATGTGGTGTCACATGTCCGCTGGATTTCTGTAGATAAATAGATAAATACGTGGCAGAGCAGTGCTGGTTGAACTCAATTACAATGCACCTACAGGTCGGAAATATATGGTTTCATCATCACGGCTCTCTTGTTACGTGATGAATTTGTTTCTGCAGACAAGACGTCAGGCGGTAGGAATATAATCTTTTCTTCTCTCTCCTCACTGGCATTTTTAATGGACAGAATCATTATTTAATGTCATTCTCTATCCA
The DNA here is from genome assembly GCF_002814215.2 of Seriola lalandi dorsalis. NCBI lineage: Eukaryota > Metazoa > Chordata > Actinopteri > Carangiformes > Carangidae > Seriola > Seriola lalandi. The sequence continues at coordinate 1,033,333 of NW_019525498.1, forward strand.
ATGATTGTGCCCCACATGAATGCAAGCTATAGCGTTCCCAGGCAATTTGAGTAATGGCTACTGGCACTTCGCAGCCATAGTCCTAATGGCTTTGGCATTTTAGGTTGAGCTACAATCTGTTTGACCTACAAATCAGTTAAGAACGAACTTCTATCATTCTGAGCTCTCTGTAGAGACGTGTACACGCTGTGGTTTGTCAGCTATATTAAGTTTGCAAAGTGGCTAAACTTTGGCTGTCATTGCTGGACAAAATGTAATTTAATTTAGCCAATATTTGGACCAATCGGCATCATTGCCAAGTACATTAAAAGAGCAGGAATTCAGCCCAGAACAAAATTAATTTAGGTAGAATTGCCAAAGCCTCCTGCACTGGAATCCAAAACTGTGACTAATAAGCGATGGGGAATGTCCATCAGTTAAGTCCTAAATCCACCGATGTGTCTGACTTTCTCAACTTTAGTGAAGGAGAATTAAAGACATCAATGTGTGTTTGGTCTCAGCTCGGTAAGATTAATTATACAACATGTGTAGCCATTTAGCCAAATTGTAAAGCAACATCTGTAGATGCTGCACTTTTGGATTGCCATATTTATAGTGTTACTTTAATGTAAAACATTGAAGTACAGTTCCAATTTTTCTCTCAGTCAATGTTATTTCAAAAAATATATATTTCACACTGAAAAGTTCTGCGTCACTGGGGAGCGATCTGAAAAACTCCACCACTGACATACATTATTATTACCTTTTTTTGCAACATGATCATTTATATTGAGTGGTGTTTATGTCCCCCTGAAGAAAGTTAGTCCAATATTCACTCTCCCTTTAGCTCTGTTTCTGGTCTCCACCAGCACCTGAGGGACGTATCTCGCTCTTTAGCTGCTAAATGTAACAGTGACTGCACCCAGGTGGCAACTAACAATTAAATTATAATTATTATTGATCAATGTGTAGATTTTTTTTTCATTAATTGTTTAGTCTATAAAATGTCAGAAAATGAGGAAAAGCCCAAAGTGAGGTTTTGAAAGGACAGATGTAGGATTAAGGGGGATATGATATTCATAATTATTTTTTCATTAGTATATAACCATCTGAATCTAAGAATTGTATTTTCGTTAGCTTAGAATGAGCCCACACTGGCTCTACAGTGCTTTTCATGTTTTTATGTTACTATGTTACACCACTAGAATGCACTAAATCTTACACACAGCTGTATGATAGTAGTTAAATGTTGTTTTGTCCGACCAACAGTCCCAAAACTAGAGAATACATTACATATTTCTTGATAAACGACTTAAACAATCACTTAATTAATCAATTAGTCGATTAATTGCTTTAAACGCTAGACTGAAGCATGCAGTGAATGTGCCACAACATGAGCTAAAAGAGGCTAAAAAGCTCCATAAAGTGGCAGAGTTGGTTATAATTCTCTGTGGGTTCATTATTATGGTTGAATCTTGATCCTGTGTTAATTCAGCAAAGCTTAAAAAGTAAAAAAAGAAAATGCACCGAAATACTTTCTATGCTTCTTGACACACTTAGGTAAGTGTTTAATAGAGGACTATTTTGCAAAACCCACTGACCATTACAAATTTGTGGTTTTCAAATCCCATGTTTGTAGCTGCACGGTCACAGTCGGTTACCCTCCTGAACAAATGGCTTGATGACAGACGTGTTCTCAGTGAGGCGACCCGCTCTCTGTGCGGTGAGCCCGTCCCCGTCTACCGCCGCCCGTGTGACAGATTTGACGAACGATCAAATTAAAGGGAAAAGGGAAAGAAAAAGATGGACAAATTAGCTGAGGATCAAAGCCGCCGTCTATCCTCAAAGTGTACCGCTCTCATTAGCAGTCGGACCAGGAAGGAAAATGAGACTGGTTGATCAAAGTCACTTTAATAAAACTAAACCTGGAAGCCTCTGTAGAGTTACTATCAAACTCACATGCTTCAATCAGTCGTGTATAATTCACAAACACACCATAGACATACAAAACAGGTTTTTATCATTCTCTCTATTCATTTAGGTGAATGACTTCACTACCTGAATCTATGACTTAGTATCTCTAAATTCTACGTTAAACATGTCTTTTCCTGTTGTTGTTGTTGTTGTTGTTGTTGTTGTTGTTGTTGTTGTTGTTGTTGTTGTTGTTGGTTAAAGTGCTCTCTGCAGCTGCTTCCTGTACTTAAGCAAAGATTGTTTGTGAGGGAAGAGCCTCCACTCAGTGACACCACTGTACAACTATGAGTGGAGAGAGTGTTTCTGTTGTAGCAGCGACTCCAGCAGAGTGATACCTCCTCTCTCCAGTGGATCGCGTCACATCAGTTTCAGGAGTCTCATTCTCCAGTTGAATTCAGTTGAGTTGAGTTCAATGTGCCAGATACATATTTAATCAACACTGCATGTTCTCTGTTGCTATGTAAAAAGTCGTCTGATAGGACGCCGTAGAGGGAATGTGAAGTTGACATTGTGCCTTGTTGAATTTGGGGTAACTGACATCCTGCTGCTTTTCTGCAAACAAATCTAAAGGACACACTCTGTAAAATCATGTCTCTGCCCATTTCTACCCAACACTGACAACCAAATATTAAACATATCTGCCAAGTGCAACGAGAAAAACCTGTGTTTTAATGAGGTCTATTAATTTAATTATGCGACTGCTGAAATCCACCGTCTGTGACTCAATAAAATAATCACATAGCTGAATGATAGCTTGTGAATTAACAGATGTTGCATGCAACCACAGCAAAACTAGTCACAAACTTCTAAGGATTTAAAACTTCTAAACTCACGCAAAGTCTATGCATTCAGTCCAAGAACAAGATAATTCACAATGTCCATCAGGGTCAGTAATCCAGTCTTGGGCTGCCAAGTCATATGGATCTTTGTTTATTCATTGTTATTGGTCCAAATACCGTTGCCTGGCATTGCTATTTAATTTCTCCCAGTTGAGTCCCTTTTTCTTTCCCATTCCACATCTCCGTCTGTCTTCCCTTGCCCATCAGACTTGAACAAATTTAACAGCCAAACAAAACGAAAAGGTTTGCAGGTAGCCACAGTTGCAGGCACAGGTAAACAGTGTGTTCCTCACAATATGGCGCCCTCATCCCAACATTCGTCCCCCATGCCACATGGCAGGACATACCTTTACATTCTCTAATGCAGATATCAGCTATTACAGGAGTCAGATTGGGGATAAAAAAAACCTTGATTCATGACATCCCTTATAAATATATCTGCAGATTTAATTGACACTAAGGTTGCTGTTGCTATGCCTGCCAAGCTTTCTGTTCTTGCACAGCACTCATACAGTTTACAGTGATAATAGTGGCAGATCTACCACTTTAATCTTAATTGTAAATTCTTAAGGTCATCTCTGATGCTCAGCTGCTCATTTCTTGACTTGTTCGACTTCTTTTCAGTGGTTTCACTTTGTTCCCAGATCTCAGATATTAACTTGTGTGATAACAGTGTTGTTAGTGATAAGTATGACAACCAAAACTACCAGAATAAGACCCAAGTTGTATGAAATTTAGTGAGTAAAACAGCAAAAGAAGGAATGTCAGTTGGAGGAATCCTAAGTGTAACTGATCCACCCACCTTCAGTGACGATAGAGGAGCTGATTTTAGGTAGGCAGGAAGTAAGGACAGCTTGTTGAGAGATAAGGACTTTGAGCTTTGGCATTTCTGTTCCATCAAGTCTCTCCAAGTGGCTGAACACCGTAAATATGGTGGTTTGGTCTTTGGGGAAACTGCCGCTGTCATATCAGCTGTCTCCAGCCGACAGATGTGACAGAACAGATCTCCTGTTTGCAACTGTCACAACCTCATGAGACCATTTAACAAAAAAGAAAAATAATCATCCAACGTGGTGGACCTTTCCTGGGCTGCTGATGGTGAGATAAGAAAACAAGGCGATACAGTAGTTCTTTTGTGTGTGTGTGTGTGTGAACCAGACAAACCGGTGTTCATCCACCTCCCCGGGCAGTCGAGATGTCAAGATATGAGCTCATAGAACGCCAACTTGGATGAGATTGGATCGATTTTCTGTCGGTTGAATCACTGGATTGCTAGTGGACTGCCTTGAAGGAGATGGTCAGGGGAGAAAATAAAACACTGCAAGAGGATGCGTCTGCAAGACAGAGGCAAAAAGAAAATAAGAGAGGAAAAAATCAATTCCTTGGAGTTGCTGTGGGCTGACGGGAGGAGAGGGCCGTGTGTGATCATGATGCATGTAAGCCTGAAGACTGTCGGTGCATTTACCTCAGTGTCATTTACTACAGCCACAAAGCAATTATCAAAACACAACAAATCGTAATAACCTAACAACAGAAAATGAAAATTGATTGATTTCTGATTGCATTGCTTAAGTGAGTTCGCTTTTATTTACTGGTAGATGTTTGTATTATCACATTTACATGTTATTACAATTCATCTTGAGGAGGTTATGAATGTGGGAATGCATCCAATTGTTGGAGATATTTCTCTTGAGAATAGTTGGCGCTGGAAGAAAAGTTGGGATCACCAGATCAAAGTCATTACTTGTTGATATTATCATATAGGGGCGGACCATCTGACGAACCTATATCGTAGACAGTCTGACTGAATGAATCATATAGATTGCGTTATAAAATGTTGCTGTATTTAGATATCAAATTTTAAAAGTTCAATCACTGCTAACCAGCCCATAGCTAACTGCAGCTGGTGATCTGGTAGTCCTTGTTCTGCTCTGCCGCCCTCGGCGAGTTTGGCGTAGCAGCAAAACACTTACATACAGTACGTCATTAATTAATTAACAGCACTGTACAAACAAATACTCCATATGAACAGAGCAAAAAGTGAGATTGGTTGTGACACAATTTGTAAACAGAAGGCATCATTGTGAGTGAAGACTCTTGGCAAGCAGACAAACATCTGAAAAAAGCATCAAAGCCTCAGAAAGATACGAATCACAAGTTCCGGTCAGGAATTTCACAATCAAATCAGAGCGGAAACAGAAACCAGATCGTGGATTGCGATTCCACCCAAAAAGATTGTCATATGATCTTTTTCCAGGTCACCCACCCCTTATTTTCATATCAACCATTCTGACTTGTAAGTGAAACAGGAAGTAAAGACGGTTTATCAGTGATTTCTCTTATTTATATGCCTCAGTTGTAATTGAGTTTTAGGTTTGTAGCTTGTAATAGATGCTGTGAAATCTTCATGTAGTCAGTATTGGCTTTATTATGAAGAGAAACAATCACTGTTTTCGTCAGCAAGAGAAAATAAGGAAATACGAGAATGGTTTTCCAGCGGACAAGCCTGGACATTTAGAAATTCAAGAAGAAACTTGAAATACATCAGAAAAAATGACACTCTGAGCAGCTTGAATCGGGTCAGGTCACAGCATAGAGGTGCTGAATGATTTTATTTTCTCCTCTGAACCCTGATGTTTGTTGTTGACTTTCTCTCCTTTGTTGATCGAACTGGACCAAGCCGTTGTTGTGGACATACCTGGGTGAAGTCGGTGTCAGTGCAGGCCAAGCTTCTGTGCATTCACATAGTAACACGGTAGTGGCGAACTCGACAGTATTGTTGTGGAAAAAGGAGGCTGAAGCTTCTCGCTCACGCTGTGGGCTTTCTTTTCCACTCTGGTGACAAATCAATCTCTGTCCTTGATCAGTAAATTACTGCCCTTCACACTCCCAGCCGAGTAGAGCTTCATTATGTACTCTTTGTCAGCTTCTCCCTCACTCTCTCCACTTTCACTGCCTCACTCTTTCGGTCTTTTCTATCACTCCTCCTGTCTATCTTTTCTGATCTTTTTCTCTTTCATTTTCTACCTCTTTGTTCTTTCGTAATCTTTTTCCTTCCTCTCTACCTTGTTTTACCTTTTTCTCTATACTTTCTATCTCTGTCTTATTCCCTATAACTATGCAGGTAAACAGTGTAAATAAAACAAAGTGACACCTCATAGAAAAGGGTGTTGATGTAAACGCTCCAGTAATTTCATCAGAATTACAAACAGGTGTAAAAGCGCTGGGCCATGGACGGTTGAAAGCTAATTAGCAGCATTTATGAGCTACAACAGAGTTCTGAAAATTATCACTTTTATATGTGAATGTTTAAAGCAACATGAAGCATCTCTCAGAGCTGAAGAGGTCAAATCATCTGTGGCCAGACTGCAGGTGTGAATCCCAAAAACAAAACGTCCAAAAATTATTGACCAATTGACAGAAACACAAGCTTTAGCAACAACACTATAAACTGCAACAATACTTTAAATTTCTTGGAACAACCAATTTTAAAATGTCAGGATGAGATTTAGTAAAAACATTATTGTGAATTTTTCTGACCTTTTTAAAGAACAATTATGAAAATAATCAGCAGATTAATTGATAATCACTGCAGGCCTATTGTGTAGTTGCTTTTAGTCTCTTCATGAATGATAATTAAACATTTTGATTGTTAGTTATGAATATTTAATGTCACAGAGAGAGAACCTGAAGCTTTTATCTCATAGTTTTGTTTTGACTGCACATGTACGTGTTTTGGTTCAGTGTCAGTGCCTTCATCACAACAAGCTGTGATAAACTCCCTCTCCACTATCCGCCCAGCACCAACCAGTAGACAGATTCATTTACAGACACAGTGGAGCATTTAGCAGCTGAAGAGTCAGATATTCCCCTCAGGAGCTGGTGGAGACCAAAACCAGAGCTAGAAGAGAGGGAATATTAGACTTCGATTCAGCAGATGGACACAAGGATTGTGAGGATTTCTTACTTTTCTCTCTTTTATATCATTGCAAATTGAATGTCTTTGGATTATTGGCCATTAGTCACATTTGAAGACATCACCTTTGTCTCTTGGAATAGTGGTGGAGATCTATTTTCTTACATCTTACAGACTAAACAATTAAGGAATTAATTGGACAATAATCAGCACAATAGCTGATAATGACAATAATCTTTGGTTGCAGTCATTTTCAGTATAGTTGATTCACAGTTTAAATTCTTTTCATGAAGTGTTTTTGTCAGCCCCTTGTATCTATCCTCTTATCTGTCTTCACTCTTGTGTTTTCTTCCACTTGAGAAACTTTCAATCTCACTTCCAAGCCAACGGTTGAAGGCTGTCGACTCGCCTGCGGCTCACTCAGAACAGTAACGAGCTCCAGGTCTAATCAAATGGACAATTAAATCCCATTGAGGGCACGGCTTTATAATCTCAGGGCAGCTGATGTTATCTGGGTCATGGTGCTTCAGGCTCCCTCGCTGCATACAGATCCAAAAGTTTTCTCGCTTCCACAATCGACGACCTCATCCACCTCAGTGAATTCCTCTGGACTCACCGTTTTCAAATATCTCTTGGAGCCCCCAAACTATGAAATATTCAGCTGCATATTATTTCTTATTCTGCCTTCAGCCCACGTAATAAGAGCTGGAGTGATGAGAGTTAAATATGATTGACTTTGTAGTGCTGTAGAAAGTGATGACAGAATTTCACATGACCCGTCTGACCCTGCTCATTGTTTCATACCAGATTCTGTCAGATGTTAGAGCATCAAACTGTGAGTCAGCCATTCACTCTGTCACTGTAATTCAACCTCATTTAGCCTCATGTTAATGTATCGTCTTTAATAATTAATGTGTGTACAACAAGCTCTGGCTTGTTTTTCAGGATTCAGAGCAAACGGTTACGAGTGTTAAACTGAATTCATCAAAATACTAGTTTTTCTTTCATGTACATCTCATGGTTTTCATCAGTTTGCTCAGTTGACATGGATGGATCTGTTTACATCCACGGCTAGTAGCACTTTAAGGTTTTGTCAGACTCCTTTTGCCAAGATTGAACTTTCATGTAGGGCTGCAGCTAATGATTAATCTTCAGATCATTTTTGCGATTAACTGTTTTGTCTATGAAATGAATATAATTTTCCCACACACCAAGGTGACTTCTTCAGATGAGAAGTTTGCAGTTCACTATCACGTATGACAAAGAAAAGCAGGAAATCACTTTCATTTGAAGCTAGAAACAACAGATGTTTTACATTTTTGCAAACAACATCACAAAACGATTAATTACTGCAACAGCTGCTGATTCATTTTCTGTCACTTGATAAATCAACTAATTTTTGAGGTTCTACATTCATGCTCGGTGTTAAAATAAAAACATACAATTATGATGGATGAAGAGTGTGTGCTGCTGGAGATCTGGAATAATCTAGGAAGCGAATCTTGAACCTGGACAATTTAGAAGTCATTCATAATTTTGAAGATGATGACCGTGACGTTGCTGGATAAAAGTCAAGAGGATCACCGAAGGTAGTGCAGTTCATCCTGAGGGGGAACATGAATGTCTGAACCTGATTTCTGTTTTCAGACTTTCAATCCCTTCCAATAGTGAAGACATTTCACTCCAAATCACAAATGTCAACCTTATTTTGGATCCAGAAGAAAAGTCAGTACCACCACAATCAGGAGAGGACATCATCAGGAACAATCAAAGACCAAAATATACAACACTTGTGCGACCCTAGCATTAGCATCCAATTGGAGTTGAATAAGTTCAATACTCACTCTCCTATCTCCTGTTTTGATGAGCTGATTCTCAGGGTAGGTAATTATCACCTTTCCAGAGCCTCGGTGTTACAGCGCAGCCTCCTGCAGATATTCAAAGACACTCTGCAGTATCCTGTTGCCAGGCTTCAAAGCCAGAAGCCATCATCATGTTTACCTGGAAAGTCGATCATGAAACGACCTTCCACTTAACCCCAGCTTCCTCTGGGCCCTCACGTCCGACCTTGAGCTCAGTTCACCGCGCGGGATCAAAGATATTAAAGATTAAAATGAAAGATAAAGCCATTTTGACTTTGCTGTTTCGCCTGGAAGTGAAAAGCCGTCCTGTAACTGACACGGAGTGAGAGGGTAGTTTATCTGGATTATTAAAAGGCGGCCACTGTCAGGCTGCGGCCCGGTGGATCCCTGAGGAGTGCTAACGAGCCAACAAACAACTCAATCAGCCCGTCCTGCTGTTTTCATCCTCTCACTTAGAGCAGGACTCTGGTTGGGATACATGCTGATGGGCGTTCTGTCACCTCATCTAATGTTCTTCAAACCTTTGTCCTTTTTATCTCTGACTTTATTAATTATTGTTGCCCAGTCTTTCATTTCGTCCGTTCATGCCATTCTTGTGAACGTGATATCTCAGAAAAACCTTGAGGGAATTCTGGCAATGAACTGAATTAGAGTTTGGTGTTCAAAGGTCAAAGGTCAAGGTCATTGTGACTACACATTTTTTTGGCCATTACTCCAAAAATTCATATGCCAATAATGATAACATACACTTAATACCTTTTTTTATTAAACTTCATCAAAGTCTCCACTACATATATCAGTGTGGACAGACATGGATGTAAACCACAACTTGACTGGTTGGTGGAGGAATCCAGCCACAAGGTTATAATCAAATGTCACTCACAAATACAACAGTATTTCATTTAATAATAATAATAATAATAATAATAATAATAATTTAATATTTCATTGTACTGAATAAACTGTGATTAGAGTTTTGTTTCTACTTTGTCTACTCAACATACTTATTGCAGTTTTTACTGAAACATGGGTTCGCTCTGCTCATTAAATTTCCCGGGGGACTGTAACGAGGAATATGGCCTGCGGGGATTTTTATCTTGAACCCACAGTCGGGAGAAAAGCCACCCACTGATTAGTTGGCTGTCTCTCTGACATCTCTTTTCCTCAGGAATCAGTCTGAGATCTGGTGATTTTTGTTCTTTTGCTCTTGCTTGATGAATCTGTCAGTCAGCATTGTGTTCCCTTATTTCCTTCATGCCAGGAACATCGATTTCCAGCGGCACGGAAATGGAACAGAATAGACGGAGATACAATAAGAATACAGCACGTATTAAATGACTTGTCAGAGCTTTCCTCGAACCCCATTTTTTTTAGCCAAGCTGTAACAGTTGATCTCAAATCGGCGTATAACCGAATCGGCTTTTTTTGCTGAGAGTTAAATGAGAAGATTGATACAACTCTCACATCTATGCATTAAAACTGATTTATTCTTTATGAATTAGAGGAAGGCACAGGTTGAAGTCAGCCTGACCTTTGGTGAAAATGATTCGAATCAGCTCTATGCAGTGAAGTTTGCAGGTTTTGAATTTGGGGAAAAAAAACTGGGTATTGATAAAACCATCTTCAGCCATTAGTGAGGCAGTAAGACCCCGCAGGTCCTCTGTGGTTTCAAGAGACCGCCATTTCTGTCACGGGAAGTTGTGGCGTTTGTGTATGTTATTCAGAGATGCTCCATAACGTCTCCCGCTAGATTTTAATTCCAATTATCGATTTTTGCTGTCCATCGAATCCTGCGTCATGGCCTCATAAATCCTTTGGCCGTGTGAGCTCTCGACAGGTTTCAGATTAAAGTAGAACATCTTGAGCTCCCTCTAACCGCCCTAACTGACATAAACCACCTCTGCTTCTCAGTGTTTGTATTGTGAAATAAAACTGATGGTAGAGCTTTGTTGAGGGATCAGAGAGATCTGTAGAACTCGCAGGTAAATGTAAATAATCGTCCCACACTCTGTGCAGATTTCTGCGTCATTGCACCAGGTTTTATTATTATATACGAAACAAATAAGCACAATGAAAAATGCTTAAGATGTATGTTGTTTCAAAGCTAGTTGGACCAGACTAGTTTGAGCTGTAGAAGCAGGAAGCAATTTTAAGATACAATGAGATCTTTATTTGTACTGCAGTAAAAGGTGGTGAAAACTTTTTCAAGGACTGCTCATACGTTTTGTTTTTTTTAAAGATGGTCTCATGCTTTCCTCTTTGAATTACAGTGTTTATCCGGCTCAGTGGCTCTTAGTGATGAGAGAACAAACTTGTTTCCTCCTGATTGCTGCCTTTAGTGTTCAGGGTTTGAAGTTTAATGCTGATGTTTTCAAAAATGACAGGATACTTTACCATCGAAGTTTTGACAGAGTCTCAACTTTTTGACGTCCTGGTGACAGAGTAACTGTGTGTTGATGTTGGAGCCGAGCTTCATGTCATTCACGTCGATGTTTCCTGTCTCTGATATGTCAGCTGATATTAGATTATGACAGTTTATATTGGTGTTGGTATATAAGGCGGCTGTTAAGAAACAGGAATATCTTGGTTACAGCCTTTTAATAAACAAATTAAAGAAATGTTTATTAGGCTAGAAACTAAGAATTCAAAATCTAAAGGTCATTAGAACAAATGTATTTTGCTTCTTTTGTCTGGATTTTGTTTTTTCTCAGTATCCAAACTTGTTTATCATTTAGTTTTTTGTGTCATTATTAGTGTTGAAATGTTAATTAGCTTGATAGAAAATAAACAGTTTTAATAGATTATTATTAAATATTATTATTAATTTGATTAATAAAATTAATGAATAAATTATTTAATCAGACAAAAATGTGACCTTTTGCTGGTTTTCTTTGTTTTGTTTCATTGTGAACTGGATCTTTGTGTTCTGGTCTGAGGGTCAGACAAAACAAGACGTTTGACTTTTTAGGTCGTGGGAAAGTGTGACGAGCATTTTTCTTTATTAAATTCATAAAGTAAGTTAGTTGATTTATAGAGAGAACAGTTTATGAAGTCATTAAAAATCTTCCGTACACCTTACATCATTGCTATTAGCAGCAAACAGACTGCAGGAAATGTTTTATGTTGGCTCAAATCTTATTACTGTCGAGCCTTGCAAGCTGAAAACCTGTGTGTGTGTGTGTGTGTGTGTGTGTGTGTGTGTGTGTGTGTGTGTGTGTGTGTGTGTGTGTGTGTGTGTGTGTGTGTGTGTGTGTGTCTGCTTGAGTTGTTTTTCTGCTGTAACACAGAGAACATTAATTAATGCCTGTGCTGTAAATAGGAATATGCAGTGTTTAGTCAGTGAAGCTGAAACCATGTTTAAAATAAATCATGACATGCTTGACACAGTGAATCCTTGATTAAATAGTTTCACTGAGCTTTCAGTCCCTCCCTCGCAGCCTCGTTTCATTTCATGCTTTCATCACTTTGTTAGGTTTTAAACGGATCATTCAAACAACACTGGTGGAGCACTGAAGGATGCCAAGAAATCACTTAGACTATGCATCCGAATAATCTGGTGGATCCAGAATCTGTGCATGGACAGAGATGATGAGATGAGAGACGATGATCTGCAGAGCCACATCACACTGCAGTCTCCTCTCCCCGTGTTCATCCAAATCAAATATGTCCTTTCCATCTTGTTGACAGTTGCTGCAGCAGACAGTGTGAATATCCGAGACCTCTGTGTCAAGCTGCCTGGCACGGTTTCCTGATGGCAGCGTTTCACCAAGTATATGTATATGCAGCATGTATAGCCACTCAACTCACAGCTCAAAAACAAACGATTGGAGGCTGTTATCACCCTCACATTGATGGACGGGTCTTTAATTACATGTGCTAACGCTAAACAGTTACACAAGTCTGCTAAATACATATTTGTATAAGTTATCAACAGTAACTAAGGCCCAAGTTTTGAATCATAATCATTTGAGAAACCTAATATGGTAATTTTCCATCTGTAACTCACTATGTATGTACATTATGTCAGTTTGACCTGAGAGTTACGTCCTGAGAAGCACAGATTGGGTCTTTGAATCAATATTCTGAGGCGCAAAGTTGAATTGCAAAGCAGAGATTTGATCCTAAGCCAAGTTTCTGCTCAGCAGTGCCATAAACTGTGCAGACATTTTCATAAAGATACTAAATTAAGATTGCCAAGTATGTATATATGAGTTTTGGCACACAGCTCATGCTGGGAGTAAAAGATAAAGTTTCATTTCTGCATTTCATTCTCGTATGAACTGACACCTGTGCAACAAGCTGTCAACACAGAATTACATATTATGACCTAATTAAGTTAATATGGCAAATGTGTTTGGCTTACTTGCACAGACACATCCCATCATCCCACTGGAGTCATGTTAGCGTCGTCTTAATGAATCTCAGTCCAGTGTTCCCTCTCTTTCTTTTAGCTCCATGTTTGGTCTCCACCAGCTCCTGAGGGAAATCTGTCTCTTTAGCTGCTAAATGCTCCATTATGTTCACCAGCTGCTCTCTGACTGCGTGTGTCTGCTGTCCGCTGCTGAACAGGAAGTGGACAGCAGCTTTGTTACGATGAGATTTCTGTTTGTTAGCTGTAGCAGCAGGAGAGCTGCAGGCGTCCTCAGCGTTGTCGCCAGATTGCACAGGTGTGAAAATTTCAGGGGTCAATGTCTGTCCATGTTGGGTTTTAGGGGGATTTTGAACATTCAGAGCTTTTATTGCACTTAACCTAATGAGTTGTCAGACTGTCTCTCCTCCGGTCCGTGTGTTGGGGGGGCAAGACAACACAGTGAAACAGGAAGCAGAAGACAGGAGAGAAACGCCACAGTGATTGACAGCAAAAAGCAGGAGACTGTCTCACTGAACAAATGCACATAGATTAGGTCAATAACATGAATCAAGTTTTTTGTTTTTCAAAATTTTAGGTTTTTTAATGTTTTTTTTCTTTGGTTGTGTGAGTGGGCAGGGGGTCCCATTGGGGGGGACACATTGCTTTTAGCCATTAGCTAAGAGATGCTTCAGCAGTGTTCAAGTGCTGAGCGACCCAGTTCTGATGGGGTCTGAGTGCTGTGTGTGTGTGTGTGTGTGTGTGTTGTGTGTTTGTGGGGGGGTTAAGGTTTCTGTCAGCTCTGTGAGGGTTTTAGCCTGGAGGAATACCTGACAGCCATCTGGCTGTTGTTTTCCTTCGTGACATCTCACACACACACACACACACACACACACACACACACACACACACACACACACACACACACACACACTTGCAGAGGCATACTGAGATACAGCCTGGAAGAAATCCAGCAGCTTCCCTGTATTTGAATAATTAAAATGAGGTTTGCAGTGTTCTGTGTGTTTTCTTTGCCTTGAGTTTGACTTGGTGTGTTGCACTGAAAACAATCACACTTGTACCTCACGTTTCGTCGTAGTTTGTGTAGTAAGTGTTTACTTGCAGCATCATCTATCGATCCATTATTCTGGTGTGAGGTGATTGGAATAATGATTCACCTTTTCAGCTGCTTTCTTACCACTGTCGCTCTCTTGAATTACATCTCTCTGCACTTTCTGTTGAATCAGCAGGAGCAAGGAGGTCATGTAGTTGAAGGACTTACTTGGCTACATCTTGGCTTGTGTTTCTCACAAGTAGAGAAGTAATTGAGCTGGTTGGCGTCCAGGACGTGGTAGGAAGCTCTGACATTTCCAACATTTGAGAGTTCAGAGCTGCCAGCGCAGAGGTGGCTGCTCTGATATTAGGCCAAGATCTTGCTAGTCGACACGAGAGATGAAGGAAGCTGTCAAGTTGAAGAAGGAGACCTTTTAAGTTTGGATACATCTCGGCTCAGAGTTTTTATAAGTCTAGAGAAGTCTTTGTGTAAACAGGCTTAGATATATCACACTGAAATGTTATGATTAAACGATGATTCACATCGTATGACAGTGTTGTGTCTTGAAGGTGGTCGTCAGTGAGTCATTCTCTAATGTAGGTCTTACTCTCCAGGGCCAGGAGGACTCCGGGCTCGACACGTTTCCTGTGGACCAGTATCAGAACTCGTGCTACCTGTTCTGGATCGTGGAGGAGCTCCTGCAGAAATCAAAGGTTCCGTGCAGGGTGGAGGTGGAGTCGGAGCAGACGGGCTTCCTGAGTCACTTGGAGCAGCGCGTCTTTCTGCTGTCAGATGAGTTTCCCTTGTTTTCTATCTACATGTGGAGGATAGGAGGTCTCCTCACCTGCTCGGACAGATAAGATAAGGAGGTTTGGTTTATACTCCCTCACATGAACAAAGTGGTTTGAAATGACGGACTAAACCTGAATCAGCATCAGTGGAACCATGTGCTGTGGCGAGGTGCACTTCACATGGAAAACATCATATTGACAAGGAACCATTATTTTCAAATCTAAATGAAGGGCACATCTGGTGATCCACGGAAAGAACAACACCAGCAATACTACTAACACGTTTGAGCACCGAATGTGGATTAATCTGCCACTGAAAATAGTCCCCCGACCATTGCACTATTTCCTCCTAACTAAAACTAAATTACTGAGACTTTTTAAAGAGAAAAGGATGGAGAAGAGGATTTTAATCTTTCCCAGATTTTATCATCAGGAAATGTGTCGCGCTCTTGTACTGGTGCAAAACTGCACAATTGAATTGGAAAAATAAATCCGGACATTTACTTATACTTGTTTACTTATTCATTGCAACATTAAATTTAATTGAGTGATAACAAATGCTTTTTATTTCCGAGATAATCTTTTCACAATTGACAAAATAAGAATCCCCAAAGTTTAATTCTTTCAGTGCTATAGGGATTTGTTAATGTCCTTTTTTAATTGAGTAATGACGCTGAAACCGCCACTGAAAGCCACAAAATTACTAATAATTCTCGTTAAGTACTAATCGTTTCCATTCCACCACGAGTTGCTTTCTTTAATGGGTCAGTGTGGAGTGCTTAAAAAGGCCTGTTTTATTTATTTGAGTATTAACTAAGGCTCTTAACATTGTTCTTCGCCGTGGATGTCAGAGCTAATGGTGGCGAGTGAATGGTAGAGGTCTGTTTTTATTTTTCGTGCCGGAGTTAAGTTCAGTGCTACAGAAGATAATTTCCAGCTTATTCACAGTTGGGGGGGGGGGGGGCTAAAACTTTATGATGTGATAAAGGAGTCTGGATCCTGATTCATGTATAACCACACAGTATGTGTGGTTATTCACCTGCTGTTATTTTATGTGACGTTCATCTTGAAATTCCCATGTGACTCTTCAGTCGTATTATCTTAATTTTCAACAACATACGGACACTTTCAGATATTTATTTTTCACTACAAACATGATTTGTACCCTCTGTCACTAAAACCCTCGAGTCTCTGCATTTCGTCGTGGGATTTTACAGCCTTCAGTTTAATAAACAGAGGATCAGTGGGTTGTTGTTAAGTAGCTTTGTGTACCGTTCTTATGTTCTCCCTTTTGATGCACAAAATTAGATTTGTATATCCCCATTCTTCCAACACAGTATGACGTCCAAAATGTCCAATAATAATACGTCCAACTTTCATCAACAACAAGAAGAAGAAGAAATAAAAATAGAAAACAAGAAAGAATGCCATATCCTAGCAACTAACAATTGTTATAAAAGTGGCCGTCATGCTTTTCAGATTAAGGGTTGTATTACAGAAACATTGGACGTGCTATGATGTTTCATTAATACACAAACAGTACTTCCCATGTACTTTCTTATAGATACAATTATAGTCTTTTATTGCCTTTTTCGAAAATGTTTTGTTTAATTTTACCTGGAAAACATATATAGAGATATAGACTTAGCATGTATGTAGCCTGAGAGGTAAAACTTTTTTTTGTCTGAGGAGCTCAGAGTATATTTTTATTTTAGCCGTAACCACTGTAACATCTGCAGGTTTCACAAAAAAGTATTTTATATATATTTTTTTCGCCCTGGGTTTTGTCTCTCAAGCTCCAACAACCTCCACCAATCAGAGGGTGTAGAGATAAGCATGTATGTGGCCTGGTAGGCAGAACCCAGGGCAAGAGGGCAGGGCAGGTAGGAATTTGGAAAGTGAGAGGAGACACACGCCTCCAGTAGAAGCAGTAGTACAGTAGCCCTCTTTTAATGGAATCTGCATCTGTTTCCTAACAATCTGAGCGTCTGAGCCTTTCATCATTCCCTGCTCTGTTTCTTACTCACTCCTCCACCAGCAGCAGGGATGTTCTTCTCCCTGCTGCTTATTTGCGGTTTGCAATAATGGCCCAGGCATGAGGGCAGCGAAATAAGTTTCCTGCTACGTCACGAATGACCGAAGGCTCCCGGGTCCCGGCTGCGCTGATAGCCATCACTCCTATTGTGTCTGCTTGGGTTTCTGCCCCCTCTCTGTCTGTGATCTCCTCATCTTTCATATCCTGTCGAGAGCAAAGCAGGGATAGGCACTGCTTTAAAGAAAAAAAAATGGACTGCTCGTACGTGCGCTGGTGGTTAATGTGCCTCAGTGGAGACGTGAATGTGTCTTATGATGCGAGGGATTGACAGGCGGCAGAAATGATGGGTTGTGCCATCAGCAGAGAAACCCCACTGACGGTCTCACGATACAGTATGAATAAAAGCTGCTTCATCAGTGGAGGAGATTTAACTGTGGGATAAATCAGTTGCAGTATTAATAAGATAAGGCCTATGGTAGATAATTAAAGAATAAAACAAACAGTAAATTGAATCCAACTAACAACCCTGATGTATCTTATTCCTCTGAGTTATAGAGATCCAACAACTTTTAAAGGTCCCATATAATCTACAGGTCTCTGTCCATGTGTAGTGTGATTATAGATCAGCTCTAGCTTCTATATTAATACTGTGAAAGTATCAAAGCCTCAGTCCACAGAGAAATGCACACAGCCTGTATTCAGAAACTGAGCCTTAAAACCAGCCGTCAGGACTTCTGGAACTTTGTGATGTCACAACAAAGCAGTCACTG
>NW_019525498.1:1051138-1106778 GCF_002814215.2 Seriola lalandi dorsalis
AAACATGTCATCCTCCTCAGTCCCACACACTCTCTCCCGCTGTCTCAAATCCTCACTAGACTTGTGGTTTCCAAACTTTTATATGAATGTTTGTGCACCTAAAATCTAAAATTGGCTCACAATTCATGAGTACAAGGCCAAACAAAACAAAACAAGAAAGACTGCAGGCATCATAGTGAGACATGAGAGTCCACTGTTATAACCACAGTTCCTTGATATTGGCAGAGATTTCGGACTCTACTCTCAGGCCAAGTCTTATTCTTGTTTTCTCATATATACCAGGGATGAGAACTCCCATCTTACACAGACATAATGCTGGAAACAGCAAGACCACAATGACCACACAATCAGGCGGTGATTGAAGAGCAGCCAATACCTGTTTGAAAAGCCGCGAGCCAAGCAGCCGACACTGTAGAGTCTGATTGTAGTTATTTTGCTCTGCTTGTTCGGTCCTATCAGCCTGTGTTCAGGGTTGAGATGTTGCAGCATTTTGTTTGAGCTTTGTTTACGGTGACAAAATCTTTTCATGACTAACAGTTGGTATTTCTGACCACCTGGGAAAACTCACAAGCAATCACTTTTATATACAACTACTTTGCAACTGTAAATATGTTTTGAAGGAAACTTCATTATGACCGGATTCCATTTTCTGTTAATTTAATGAGGATATGTTGTTGGCAAGTCACAAATATGTTTATACTGAACGGATCAGTAAAATGTTTCACAGACTCTCACAGCTGCTGGTTGAGGTCAGAGAAACATCCTGGTCTGGTTTAATACAGAAAAGGTTCAGTTTATTTACCTGTTCCTTTGCTTTGTATGTTCACCATCCACCCACAACACCTCCACACCTCATAGCAACTCTCTGCTACAAGTGTAGTACTTAATTCATTAAAGAAAAAAAAATCTGTCTGATCATAGTCCAACAGTTAAGTAATGTATAAACATAATTTGCAACAGACAGAGTTATAAATGCATATTCATTGGGATTTTTGATGTGGTGATTTTGATATTTATTCCTTCTCTTGATAAGTTTTTTAAAAAATGTTACAAAAAGTAATTGTAAATGTCGGCTTGATTTTTATGTGATGAAAACTTATTAAAATGTGCATTAGATAAAAAGGAACCAAACACATCTTCAAACACTCTTGGCAGCTTGTCCATAAGGCACCCCAGGGTGCCGCGACACCCACTGTGGGAGCAGCTGCACCAGAGTGCCAAATGTATTTATCCATAGTTGAAACTAGTCCTCAAGAAATGAAGTTTCTGTCTGTTGGAGTAACATTTGATTTAGAAAAGAAAAACAGTGAGGTGTTTTTAAAGACGACATCTCCTGAAGGAACCAATGGGCTCAGAGCTGAGGGCCACAGACAGTGTGGGGAACATTTACAAACACATGGTTGCTTTTGTTCTTTTCATGGGATGTGTTGACGGTAAGATACATGTTAAATACCACAAGCATTTTAACAATTACAGGCAAAACTTAGAGAAAAATGGGGAGAAAAAAACCCCATAAACTATAGTGTTTGGAATTTATTTTCTTGCAAGTAGTTTTAGAGGAGAGGAGATAAAATGTCCAGCAGTCCTCCCAACCATGAAATACTGTAGCCGTAATGAAATAAAAGCATGAAAAAGCTTGAAATAAGGTAAGAGAACATAAATCGGTGAGGCTGTAAAGTGACTTAGTGTGCACAGCCTGCAGAAACCCAGAGCAGATTGTGTAAATAATACTTCACTAAGCCATATCCACTCTCCCATCAGAAGTGGATGATTTATGAGCCCTCTGCCTCCTTAAATCTGCACAACCTTGATTGATATGAAAATTAATTTTCCATATGCTCAGTCTCTGCTCTTATAGATCAAAGAGGTTGTGGTGGCTGATACTGAAAGTAGTCCAGTGTTAAGATCAACGTGCTCTATAAAAGTCTTCGGTTTGATCCTCTTGGTCACACAGATTTTGGAATAGGAATTGAAAACGATTGCTCAGTAAATTCAGAATGCACCCAACTACGTTTTAATAGATGATAAAAAAGGAGCTGAGCAGTCAAACTAGCTGAAAAAGTGAAGATTTTACGGGAGTATGTGCGGCTTTGTGATTTACCTGTCTGCCAGGTTTAACAAGAGTCTGAACGTAAGACAACAAAATGGACTGCTTGGATGGTGACAGGACATATTCATCAAAGCTACAGTTTACTGCCCTGACTTTGTCATAATTGCTGTGTTGACGTCTTGTGCAATGGCTAAAAAGCGTTTTGTGAGGTCACACTGACCTTCACCTTTGACCTTCGACCAAATGTTTGTACCAAATTTAAAGAAATTCCCTCAAAGCGTTACGGAGATATCACGTTCACAGGGCGAAAACATGTTTTTTCACTGTGACTTTGACCTTTGACCTTTGACCACCAAAATCTAATCAGTTCATCCTTAAGTCCTAGTGAATGTTTTTGCCAAATTTGAAGAAATTCTGTCAGGGTGGTACTGAGATATCGTAACCACGAGAAGGGACGGGCAGACGGACAACCTGAAAACAGTACGCCTCCGGCTCTGGCTGTCACCGGCACGGAGGCATAAAAAAAAAAAAAAAAAAAAAAAAAGGATGGAAAATCTATTGAACTTGTGGGAGAATTGATTTAAAGAAACACGCGTCACAATCCTCTGAGCAAGAGAAGAGGATTAAACCTCTCTGTGTCTGTGTATGTTGGATTCAAAAGAGGTTTAAAGAGTTGAAAAGGGGGATAAGAAGACTTTTCTCTTTATCTGTAAGGACCGGGTGAGCTGATAACGACGACTTTTTGACCTTGATTGATGTGGGAACAAATTGAACTTTTATGCTCTTCCAGATACTCAGGCTGCGATATCAACTGTAACGGCAGCTGATGATTTCATCACTGGAGAGCATTTAGCACAGAAGTTAAACACTCAAACTGGTCTGGCAGGTGCTTGTTGAAATGAGAGGATGTCAGATAAACTTGTTGGAATATATATTTTGTATAATGGAAAACAGAATGCTTTGTTTCCTCACTGACATTATGGATATTTAAGAATTCGGCTCTTTAAACAGATTTCACAGGCTATGATGACATTCACGCCACATATAAAACTTTCACTACAAGTAGGACGAGCACCGAAGCAGCAAATGGAAAAAGATATAAAAGTTCAAATGCAAACTCGTAACATTCAAAGCGTACTATCAGATATAAAATGTAGAGGTTCTTTCTGTAATGTTAAGTATTGGATTTAGATGAATCTTTCAGGTTAGAGAAATGGGATTTGTCGCTGGTGACTGTCGAGGTTCCTTTGAGGAAAGCAGCTCCAGTGAAATGTGTTTTAACTACATCAGTGTAAAGCAGGGGGCAGTGTATTTATGCTGTGACACCTAAAAGGAACCTGAAAGTAGTAATCGAGCCCAACCTGAAGCGATCTTTCTTTCTCCGAGTTTGTTACCCTGTCACGCACTTGTTGTTACCAGGGTCACAGCTTGTCCGTTTATCCTGATTACACATGTGTGGGCACCTTGTAAATGACCATCAAAAGGCAGATGGACGAACCCAACCCAAACCGTCGGGTCAATCACGCTCAGGTCGGGTATTCTTGTAGTTAAACAGGGCTAACAGAGTGATGACTCCACTCTGATCTATCCGATGGCCTTACATGAATTTCTCTTGGTTAATTTTAATGAATGAATTTCAACATTTTACATTTATGAACTTAGTTCAGTGTCGGATACATTTAATCATTCAATATCTTCTGCAGCTCAGGTGGTAACTACAGACTGTGTACATTGCTACTCAAAAGCATTTCTGCCTCTGCAGCTGACAAAATGTGATTACAGACCTTTGAATTATAGTTATTTTGTAAATGTAGTTACTTACAAAAGTAAATCCAAGTAAAATCTGATTAGAGATTTAATAAGTGGATTCTGTACTGGATTTGGATTAAATAAAATGGTATTGATCCAAATCCTAGACATGGTGCTACTGCAATGAAAACATTGTTCTGATTCCACATCATGTAATAAAGTTATTTTGGTACCTGTGAAGATCATAGATGTCAGGCTGAGCGGTACTTCAAACATTCATACTATTCTTGGTTCTACAGTTTACCCCTAATAACCTATGGTTATATATTTGACTATAAACAGCCAGTCACCGCCCCGTCTCATGCCTTTGGTTGCTTATATGAGCACGCAGTCAGGCTGGTGAATATAATCAGATTTAGCAAACTGTAAATTGAGAACGACTTCTGCTCATTCATCTTAATTTCACAGGTTTTTGCGTCACTGGTAGATGACAGCATTATTTTCGCTCCAGCAGAGTTCGGTTGACCCATTAATTCTCCCCGATTCACTGGAAATACACAGAGGAGGAGAAGACGGTGTCTATTAATCTCTATAAACAAAGTGAGAGCTTCTCTCAGTTACACTCGCTCTGCTGAGCAATACCAGGCTGGTGTCAGGATTTATGCTGAAAATATGTGAAACTGGTTTATCACTATGTGACCTAGCGATGGTAGAAGTCGTGTTAAATGGAAAACTCATTTTTAAAGGGTGAACATCAGGCAACCTCAATGTTTTTGTGATCCTAATAATCTCATGAGTATAAAGAGCTCACCTGGACTAAACATTAACACTAACTAAAGTCAGTTTTTCTATCGCAAACCTTTGTTTCAAAATAGGAAAAAGAGAAACAAAAATGACTCAGGCTTTGTGCCACTGAGTGTGATTTGCATGTGTGAATCTATCCAGCCTGGTTTGACAGTCCAGTAAATGGATGATTTTATCTTTAATTCAGGCTCATTTGAAAGCCAGCGTCTGTCCTCCAGGGCTTCCTGCTGGCTACCTCGTTGGGTTACGTTTTCCAGCAGCTGATTGTGACCATCGGTACCAGGTGCTCTTCATTAATGACATTCATTTGTGAGGAACACAAGCTGTAATGGATGCACCTTGTCAATTTCACAGCCAGTGGGGGAACGGTGCTTTGGATGCCAGCGTCACAGCGACTGGGGTCCATGTTTGTTAAAAAGCTTCCCCACCCACCGACCTCATCACTAATCCGGACATTTTCAGGTGAGACCCCAAAGCGGATGATTGACTTGAAAAAATAGCCGACTATTTCCATCACTGTCTTTCATTCGGCACCTGAACCTAATTTAGACTCTGATGAACAGGCCTGAGCTTCACTTCTGTTCCTCCTTTTGGAATAAGTGGATGAATTATGTGACATGTCCAGGGCTGGAACTGAAGTATCTACACTATTGATTTATTATTTGCTAATTTTATTGATCAGTTGGCTACTGTTTTGCATGTTTTGAGTCAAAGATGACTTGAGATTTCTCTTTATTGTCTGATGAACAATCAAAATCCCAAAGATATTCAGTTTACAGTGATATAATTCAGAGAAAAGGGGCAAATCCTCACATTTGAGAGCTGAAACCAGAGAGTCTTTGGCATTTTTTCTTGATAAAAGACCAAAACAGTTATTCAATTCAGAGCTAAACCAATAAATTCAGCCAAGATTAGCTTATTGCAGATATATTGGTATGTGTGTACGTAAGTAGCAAAAAATAGCAGTGGGGAAAAAATATGTGTGGGGTCACTTAAAAACTTCCATTTTACAGAGTTATGCATGTAGATAAATCATCTTATTTTTACTAAAACTCTTAAATATGCATATCAATATTGTCTTCAAAAGTCCAGTATTGGTCAGACTGTACTTTTTTCATTGCTGATTAATTTTCTGCCAGTCAATTGTTTCAGCACCAGCTCTGCCACAGCTTTGAACTGTTTGGTAATTAATTTTTGGCCTGTTCGCATCCAGGATTTGTAGGTTAATTGCTGCCACAAGAAGTTACTTCATCAGGCATCCATAATCACTCTGTAGCAGACATTGTTTTCTTACTTTTTGTCTGTAGTTTTGTTGTAATTGTCTAGTCAGTGTAACCTATAACTTTAATTTTTCACTTTGCTAGAAAAAGTGCATAAGTCTGCAGTATGTGATTGATTGGGGTGGAAGGTGAGCAAATAGGATGAACATACTATTTACATTTTGCCCACCTGATGACGCTCCTTAAGCCAGGCAGACACTATGCATTTCTATTAATCTCTTACGTTGTATTAACTACCTGTTTAAATCAACCTTTCTGCACGGCTTGTGGCTGTTAAACTCGCACTGTACGATCAACTGAGTTGCTAGATGTGGGTGCCCCTAGTCAGTTTTGTTTATTATTTAAAGATATGGCCTCCTCAAAAACAGAGACTTTCAGTGTTACTTTGTGTAATTCTACTATGAACAAAAAGCAGCTACAGTTTTATCCACCACATGTAAAACACCCAGAAGCTGGGCTGACTTGTGGTGTGCCTCAGGGCTCGATCTTGGGTCCCTTTTAAAACTGCTGATAGACTGCTTTGGTCCGAAGCAAAAGAAAATATTTTGACATGGTTTAAAGTAGAAGATTGAAAGTAACAAGATCCACTGTTTTTATTCACAACTGTGCCATCAGTTTGATTCCTTTGTTTTACAATAGACAAAATATGATACTGGAAATAGTGTGCAAAACATACATTTACTGCAGAGTAAAAAAAAGTATTGTGTATTTTCTAACAGTAAAATTAGAACATAAAGCCGTAACTTATGCTCAGGAGAAAAGTAACTCTAGCACTGTTTTCTACTTTCCTTTGATGCAAAATCAGATTCATCAACTCCAGATCTCTTAACTGTCAACATACTCAACTTTCTTTCCAATTTAGTCAAGCATGTCAGGTAATGCTAAAGTTCACATTCAATTTATCTAGGGCAATTTTGGCCTTTGCTTTTGCATGTCGACCCCTGTGGGGATTTCTTAATAAGCCGTGGGAGCAAGGAGAACAGTGAGCGCTCTCATTTTCTTGTGTTACTGGTTGGTTTGATCTAACTTCTGTCAGACTCTTCTTAATTCACTCGAGAGTAAAATTTTCATCACTTCTCTCTTGCCATGCAGCCCTCTAAAATATTCAACAAATAGTAAGCTAAACTCCAGCAGTAACAGAAGTCTCTTCAGATTGCCTCTGATTGTCATCGTCCAGAATGGAGCTGAGCATGTTTGCCTCCTAACGATCGCTACGAGTTGACCCTCTTTATATCCTTTTTTTTTTTCATTATTTATTGATCACCTCTCACTTGACAGGAAGGGCAGTCAAACAGAGCAGCACCTTGCAAAGCTGTGATATTTCAAGGGAACTGCACCAAGCTGGGGTTCAGTTGTTCTTGAATAGAAAACAGGATGATTGAAATCTTGACCATCACAGCAAGCAGTGTGTCAATCAGTATCTGTCAAAAATATGCTTCACCCTGAACCATTGCTGCTTTATCATTCTCAGTAAGGGAATTGGCTCAATGCTTAAAATGTACAAAATTAACCGAGTCATTGCTGCAACAACATTTATAGCTTCAATTATAAATGTTGCAGAAGTGGATTGTTTGTTTTCCAGCAGCGTTGTCTGATTGAAGACATTTTTACATATTCTGAAATCGTCCAATGACTGATGACATTTGGGGACAGGTAAGGCGAATCATCTGGGCTTTAGTTAGTATGCGTAAAACGAAGCGCCTGTTTGATGATCAAACAATGTCTGACACTCCCTCCCCCAACACCTGTTGGATGTCAGAAGTAGTGGGGGCATTATTCAACAATTCGTTGTCATTTTTTTCAAATGGACAATCCAACAATCATCCAACAATAGCCTGTCAGATGTGCCTCATTTGTGCATCACTTTGGTCAGAAGTATCTACCGAATGAATGAATGTAAATGTTTCCGTGCTCCATCAGGTCTGTCAGGCAGGAGCCTCTCTGGTCTCTCGTCTCTCATTAATGCATAGTTTCATGTTTTTTTTCCCTATAACTGTGCTTAGAAATCCGGGGGTTAATTAGTGTCACTGCACTTCTGACAGACAGATAACTGGTTAGAAGTGGGAAGGAACAGTGTCACTTGCAGTTTTTAAGGATAAACCAGCCAATATTCCATATTTTCTTTCTGTCAGCAAACATCATGAAAAGACCCACAACTTAAAACGTGTTAGTTCATCCCTCAATACAGACAAACGACTAATTATCTGCACAGAACTGTCATCACCAACACACCTTTTACAGAGAGCTGATGCTTGTTGATGAGCGGCTCTTGTGTTTTAATGCCTGAATCACAGTAAATATAGTCATTTGCTTTCAGCCTATGTCATCTGACCACACATGGCTCCTCATAAATACGGGAAGCTGAAAGTAGCAGAGCAGAATTCAAATGTAGTTCAAGTAGTCATGGTGACATTTGGAAAGATCGTGTGTCAAACTGTCAGCGAGCCTTGAAAGATGCTGGAGGGGCTTTTGTTAATGTCAGATGTCATTTAAAGCAGTTTTAATTTGAGTTATTCACCGAGTCATTAAGCTTTTTCCTTGTTGTGATATTGAGATGAAGCAGAGGATTCTCTCAAACTTTGGCAAACTTCTACCAGGTTCTTTTATTTAAAACAATTTCTAAGTGACTTAAGCTGTTTTAACACATTACTGTATCTTAAATTAAAGGCGCTATTTGTAAATTTAGCTATTGCTACATAGCTAACATTAGCATTAACAGCTGTTTACTTATCAGTCAAGAAGAAACGTTACAAGTTTAGCATCAATCTTCATTCCTTTACTCGCCAGCAGGTGTCTCCAGGTGTGGAAAGCAATGCCAACTCTTCTCTCCATCACGTCTTTCCTGCTACTGAAGTTCGCACGCTAACCAGCTAGCCCTGGCTCATCTCGTCACTTTTTGTCGATAACGACTTATTGCAGCCTCCAATCTGCCCTGAAGATATAGCGCTGCAACAATCACCACCACCACCCACTCCCGGCAAGAAGCTGTATTCAGAAGCAGATAAAAAACTTACAAATAGTTCCTTTAAATCAACCATATGCTCTGTCCCGTTTGCTTCCATCAAACATCCAGAAACTGTTTGTGCTAAAGATAGCACACACAACCCCTAAAAAGAAAAAGGTGTTGAATCAAGGATCTTTGATTGACACTGGAGGGTCATGAACTCGTGAAGCTCCAGCGTTGTACACAATGTGTGCAAGTTTCACATTCTCTTAGTCAGACAGTTCCCATGAATATAGATGAAAATAACTGCACAAGACGTAAACAAACCGAATCCACAGACACACAATGAACACAACATCCCTCCCTTTTCCCTCCCCTGGTTACAAGATTAATGCTTCACCGCACTGCCCACACATATATTGTTACACAGACACGCAGCCACATGCACAAACAAGTATATGTAGAGCACAAATATACATAATACCCATATATACACACATGTATCCCATTAACATACACACACAATTTGTAAAAGGCAAATAATTAACAAATTAAAGCTTTAATTTTTTCTGCCACTTCAGACTAAATTTCAACAGTTTCTGCATTTGCCCCATTGTTCTGAATCAATGATATTCAACCATGAAATTAATCAGTGTCTAAGGGCTAATATATGAGGGCTCTCTCAGCAAATGACAAACTTTTGTTTTCCTTTTTTTCCCTGCATTCAGATCTGTATGATACACTCTTTGGTATAACTACTCAGCGAGTAAGCATTTGGAAGTAGGACAGCAGGGAAATAAAGGTCTAGGTTTAGTCTTCTCTCTGGAGCTCTAGTAACAAAAGGTTGGTGGTTGACTGTTTTCTGAGTGACTGAATAATAATAAAGCAGATTTCAGGTAAAAACACTCATAGAAACCAAATCCTGCAAGGTTTGGATGGTGGGTCCAGGTGGGCGGGGCTTGGTGACTGCTTTGTTGTGACATCACAAAGTTGCAGAAGTCCTGACGGCTGGTTTTACGGCTCAGACCTTTAGACTATATGGACCTTTTAAAATATCTCCCAAATCTACAGTGATGCTGGCAGCTTTGTGTTTCTGTTAAGTTCAGCTACACACCAGGAAATTGTTGGGTTGATGAAATATTGAGAGACGACCTTGCTGTTCTTTAATCCATGCCACTAGTGAGAAACTTAATGCAGACAATGAAAACCGTTGCTGTGTTTTTGTGCACAGAATATTGCAAACTATAAACTTTTGTCTCAGACGCTGGTGCCACTTCCTCTCCACTGTCTTCCAGTGTGATGAACACTTGGCGAGGACAGGCTCCTCAGTATGTTAGGATTTAATTACCGTACCATGACCAGGACACTTTACTCCTCTGACTGCAGAGGCTGCAGCTGGTGAATATTTAATCTTCACATATGAACTGCTGGACAAAATGGGGTCTGGAGTGCACTGTTGGTTTGATTAATATCTCTGGCAGATGGTTGAAATATCCAAAAGTAAAACAGCACTGAAAACTCTATTGAGCAGTTTGTTGGTGAGCCAACTGGATCCTCGTTAACTGGCTGCCATCAAAATATAAAGTGAAAGTTCATTATCATATCCTTCCAGCCAGACCACAGCCTGCTGATAAAATAAATTAGTCTCCAAATAAGAAAAGTTGATTCATTCTTTTGTATAGGTTTCTCTTTGATTGGCAGTAATTGCTAAATTTGATCCTGTAGAACTTGATTTTCTACTCCTCTGCACATGAAGATCGTCCAGCTTCCACACAAAACTGAAGCAAACAGGGACCGTCTGTAAAGCCCAGTTAATCACACTATAATAACTCTAATGAATTAGGAAATCCCTGCCAGACAGAATCTGTTTTTCAGGTTTGAATTTTACTCGTAGCTTCGCGGGGAAACTGTTTGCTTTTTCCCTGTAAACAATTTTAGTTAATATGTGAGTTTTCTGCTCAGTATGCAGCCAGAGAGGATTATTGATTTGGGACTTGGAGCTCATACCTGCCCTGTGAACAGTGTTGCTATGGCTGCTCCTGTCAGTAGCAACACTGTTAGCATTCAGTTTTTATGGCTTTCAGTAGAGACGATGCTCTTGAGAGTGGAAATGGCATAAATTAACTGTGGCTGTTTTTATTATTGATTAATGTGATGATGATTTTTTAAATTAATTACCTAGTCTGAAGGATGCAGACTACAGTTGTTCCAGACGCAAAGGTGATGTCTGGTTTTGTTCAGAACTCAAAAATATTCACTTCATAATAATCCAAAAGAGAGAAAAGCAGCAAATTCTCACATTGGACAAACTAGAGCCTGAATTTAGTATTTCTGCTGTGTCTATGACCCAAACTGGTGTTGATTCTTCATCACTTGATCCCACTACTGTACTTGTGATCACCCACAATTCCATGTTTTTTCACATTTATAGCCTATTGATGATGTGAATACTCTGGAGGAAGTATTGGGTTTCATTCATGATTTCACATGAGGCAAGTCTTGCTGCCCTGATGGACATTACACTGAAAGACAGCAGATAAGCACGGAGGAAGTCTGGAGGTAGTGTTAACAGGGAAGCAGGTCCCGTCCCAAACAAAGGCCTGGTTCTCTGTGGACATGACAACTATTATAGATCTTTGTACTCGTTTTAGTACTTGTATTTTTGGATGACTTTTATATGTGTGTGCTTGTTTGTGGTGTCACTGCCTTGATTTGCCCCTTGAGGGACAAAAAACAGGATTCCAGCGGCGAGCGACGCTGTTTGTACCTGTAATTAGATATTTAAATGACAAATTGATTTTCTAAAACAGCGGTTTGAAAATGAAAAGGGAAATTTCAAATCCAGAAATGAAAAATCGAAAAAATTTAAATTTAAACACCCAAATTAAAAGCTCAAATTGAAATGTGAAATTGAATAGGGAAATCAAAACAGAGATGATGAATGAACCATCTATTTATTAAAAATTCACGTCCTCCCTTTTTCCATGTGGCATTTAAAATTTTCAATTTGAGCTTTTCAAACTGAATAAATAAATAAACTAAATAAACGATGATAGTTTGTTTTCCATCTGGCCATTTTATCTTTTAACTTTTCAATTTTCCCCCTGTGTAAAATCATCATCCATACACAAGCACAGATGTGTTAAAAATCCAACAATCTCACAGGAAAATATCTGGCAAACACAATCAGATTTTGGCGAGAAATTCTGGGAAAAACCCAGAAATGTCCCGTCCCAGTATTAAACCTTAAACACCACACGCAGACATGAAGTTACACAGACAATCATGCAATAATAATATGAATAATCTGTTTTATTTTCTCACTTTACAGATGTCAGTGTCATTGTCAGTATCATAAAGTGTAGCTGCAGCTGCGTCCATAAATATATTAAGGTCAAATTGTTAAAAGAACCATTAATATCCGAAACTAAAGGCTGCTGGCAGGTATTGATTTGGAGTAATTGGTAACTTAATGAGGTCTTCGTCAGGTGAGCAATGGGAAGTGGTCTTTCCTCCTGCAGTGGCCAAGGTCAGCAGGAACACAGATGTTCTGAGTCAGCAGAAGATGAATGCATTGTCTCAGGCGGCTCGTTTAACCTTTATTCTCACACAGAGGATTTGCTGAGTGGGCACGTTATTCCTCTGAGCCTCACCCCTCCCAAACACAGCGCCAGTCCCTCCACCGGACGCTGAGACGTAATCCAGTTTGTGTAAATGTGCTGTGACACTTTGTCTTCACTGTTTGTCCAGTGAGGAAAAGTACAATCTTAATCCTTTAGAGGGACCTCGTGGAGCTGCTAAGGATTATTTTAGGGAGTCTCCTTTATTTATTGATCATTTTGATAGGTACGTGCATGAGGTCAAACATTCGTAGCATTTCATTTTACTTGTCTTTCCATATTTTACAACATTACATCATTCTGGTCTCAATAAAAATGCCACTTTCTTACGTCCTTTTGATTTATTTCTAATTATTATCTTCTGTGCTGTTGCCTTGTTCTCTTTTACCCTTTTCACACCAGAATACACCAGCGAGTATATCCTTTGTCTTCACAGGTTTTATGACCAGTGGAAAAGGAGCTTTTGTCCCAGTGGATGATAGTTTTGAACCAGTGGTGACTCAGTTTCTGTTCATGATGTTTTTGTGGTTACAGAGCTGTCGGTGGTCTCAGAACAAATCATGTTGTGGCTGTGGACTTTTATTTTGTAAAAGCTTGGCCTCTTGGATATCTTCCTAAGTCTGAGGTCCCTGAGTGTTTTCTTTTTCTTCAATTTTTGACCAGAGACGTCTCATTTTTCTGAACATTAGAAAAAGAGCACAGGCATCTTCTCCTGCTGCTCACCGAGAGCTATACCTTTCAAATATCATGTTTTGCCCCATGAGACCCATGTTTTTAAATCTTCTGTGCCCTTTCATGAAATGAAAGTCTCAAAGGTTGTTACGATTTCACAAACATTTTCTCTGCAATCACCGTTCAGAAATGTAATGCCTGTCTGCTGTGGATTGGCTTTTTGGCTGCTGTCAGATCACACCTGGCTGTGGTGTCTGCTGTGTGTGAGAAAACAGTGCTTTCTATTTCCAGAGCAACTGCCTAATTTAGCATTTTCTAATCCACACCTGGTAAACAAATTCGTAGCAAATTCATAGCAAACTGAAATGATGCAAAGGAATAAGTTGAACTCGCACACAGCTTCAGCACCACCTTACACAGAGATACAACGCTGCAGTCATCAGGAAACATGACACTGGCAAAGGTCCTAATAAACCTGGTGCTTACAGCAAAAACCACAATGAGAAATATTATTATATATTGGTCCTGATAAAAATAAAGGTAAAACTAATTAATAAATAACGTAAAAACTAAAATATTAACCCTGTTTTTGTGAGTGAATAAAAACTAAACAATAATGTGAAAAACCAAAACTAACTAAAATCAAATGGAAAAAATTTGCCTCAAACTAACACACAATTAAATCAAATCCATGCGCCCAAATTGACACTGCTCCATAAAATCAGAAAGTTTGATGGAGAAAGCTGAAGAGAAGAAGAAGAAGAAGTTAAAGAGACGGTTTTGAAATTTAAAAATGAGCGTGCTGCTAAAAACTTAAACTTAAAGCCAGTGTGTGAAACTGTGAAGAGATAATAAAGTTTTTTGTTTGTGGTAAAAATCGACAGTCCCCTTGAAAATTGTTGCAATCCATGTGTCATTTTCAGCCCTTTAGCGTCTGGTTCGGATTCATTAGGTTTTCTTTTTCAATGCTACGACTTCAAAAGGGAAAAGTAGGAAAGTTTTTTCCCCCCGACTTTGGCAGGAAAAGATTTTCACCCACTTCACGTCAGTCTCTCTTTAAATCCTCATCATAATCATCCACTGTGGTGTTGATGCTGAAGCAGCCTTTAAATGCACAAACTACGACAGTTTTGACCCACTGAAGTGGAACTGACAAGTTTTACAAACATCGGTGATAATTTATGATATTTGTAGAGTATTGATGTATTGATTTAATAAAACAGTTTTCAAGTATCTAATGATCATAAAACTCACTGAAATGATCAATCTGAACAGGAAGTATAGGTGCAGGAAATATTTTGTTTTCCTGTTTTCTAGTATTGTATATATATATATAGTGATTATAATGTCGTAGTGGCCCCGTCTGACCCGACCCAGGCCGCTCTTCAGCCGACTGCAGGAGGACGTGGACTTTGCAATCAAACTATAGCTTTAGGGAAAGAGGAATAAACAATATATAATTAAAAGGATTTGCATGCTATTAGTATTCCCTGACATCGTCTGCAGTGACCCGGGAGGCTGAAGGAGCAACAACAGTGTTGGCACATACATCAATTAGACTTTGAGAACATGAACAGCTGCTTGGGGGGGGGGCGGCACAAGAGTATGTGTGAGAGCACTGTGACATTAAGTGGGAATCTTCCTCCTGGAGGGGGTCAGAGATCATGAAATCACTAAACAAGATTGGCAACTGCACCAAAGCACATTTGTTTATTTGGAAATTGTGAAGTGGGGACAAATACATTTGTTTATTAGATTAGTTTTTTCTTTTTCACATCTTTAGAAATAAGGACTACAGGGGAGAGTGTCTTCATTATATTATAACCAGACCTGGTTTATTTGTTGTAAAGACTTTTTTAATCAAATCATTAGTAAGTCACAAGTTCCCAGAGCCCAACCTGACATTTGCACAATGATTCATTCGTGTGATCAACAACCCAAACATATTAACCTCGCAGTGGTTGTGTTGGGTTCTTCTCTCACAAACAATCGAGGATGCACACGCAGCATGGAGGCGGAAAATATTAGCAATTAAGCAAGTTGTTGAAAAGCCAGTAGAATTACTTCTTCAACAAAACACAGAAATTCGTTCGCCGCGTTCGACTCCCGTGGGCAAGGAGCAGTTCAAGTTGTTGTTATTGTAACCATGACAACAAA
Source organism: Seriola lalandi dorsalis (assembly GCF_002814215.2). Lineage (NCBI taxonomy): Eukaryota > Metazoa > Chordata > Actinopteri > Carangiformes > Carangidae > Seriola > Seriola lalandi. The sequence goes on from NW_019525498.1 coordinate 1,066,415, forward strand.
GATCGTAGCTGTAAATCCTCACATTAAAGAAGTTTAACCAGACTGAACCTCAGAATAAAGTCGTATTCTTGTACTTTATTTTGTCTCAGTCCCACATACACTGGAACACCAAGTGTAGATCAGTCCACCGCTGAAAATAGTCACCAACAAATACAGTACAATTTACTCCACCTGTTTTAGGAATACATCAAAACTTCTTCTAGAAATGAAACTTTATATTTAAGAGGTCTTTTTTTTAAAAGATCTAAATCTTCAGTAGGAACCAGTGGGCTTGGAGCTGGGAGCCACAGATTAGGTGGGAAAGTCTGAACATATTGAGAGACGGATTTACACATTGTGGGTTTTTTTTTTTTTATGGGAAAAGCAAAATATAGAGTAACACCAGCCCTGTTTTTTAAATCTCAGTTCATAACTTTCTGCTCTACAGCTGTATTTCACAGTACTCACGTATATCCACTGAAAACATTATTGGTTTCCAGGCTGTGGAAGAAGAGCTCTCTCTCTGAAAAATAAATATTGGCAGTAGTTGTGGCAGTTAAGGCAAATCTGTGGAAGACGATGGTACGTCCTCACCGACTGCAGCCGCTCTTGTCATTCAGGAAGACACAGTAGTTGTATTTCTCTATAAAATTCTAGTCCTGTCTACTATTTAAGTGCAGAACATGTAAAACTCTTTGGTGTGAAATCAAAGTGTCAGGCCGGACCGGTTCGCCGATAAGCACAAGGAAAATAAATACAGCCTCTGTTGTGCAGCCTGAGGCAAATTCTTTCTCTCTACAGTTCTTCTTCTTTCAGCTGTTCGGTTCCGCTCCGTCGCTTTGCTTCCTCCGACAGCTTGTACTTACCTCCACCTATTAGATTAAGCAACAAACTGTAGGTGCCAAAACAAGACATAAATAAAAAATAAAAAAAAAACCCAGACCTGCCCAGACACTTCACAAACTAAATTCCCTCGTTCCATATTGAAAATTTAGGAAATCAGCTCCTCATTTATCTGTCCTCCCCTCTTCAGGTCTTTGAGCTTTTGCAAGCTCATTACCGAATCCATCACACGTTGACATTTCCCTTCCTACAAGCTGTCGGCTAATTGAGACGTTTGTACTACACGCCTTCTCTGAGAACTGGTCAACACGTCCCGCGGTGAAGGCCCATTAACGCACAAATGTTGTCTGTCAGCAGCGTTTGTCAGAACCATACAAATCGTCTCTGGTTTGTTTCCTCAACCCCTCATGAACGTAACCATGAGTTACTTGACGAGCAAGGCGTTCAAGTCGTTATAATTATGGTCATTTTGTAACGTCAGCTCGTGATACCTGCCAGCAAATATGTAGGTTTCACTCTTGCATGTAAAACAAACCTCATTTAAGTCGGTTTTAGACGCCAAACAACGGTGACCACTCATGGTCAATCTGCAGCCTCTGCATGCACATCCTCCAAATCCTCCACGCTGGTATCACATCAGAGGGGAACAATCACATAGAATAATTGCAGCTTTGATATTTTTAAGTCTGACGGAGGTTTCTATGTCTGGCTGTATCGATTCAAACGTCAGTCAAACTCAGACTCAACCCGCCGCCTCCAGACTTCACCTCTAAGTTCTGCTGCACAGGAAGCTTTAAGGTTTTTTCCTAAACTGGTCAGTATAACGACCGTTGCCTCTGGATACTTCTGATTTTAATCAAAGATTCACTAAGTTTAGCCTCTTTCATTAAGGAAAAGTTTTCATTTATTAGACAGGAAGAAGAAAAAGAAAGAGTTGATTGTGTTGTTATCTAAACAAAAACGTGTATTGGCAATGGTATTGATGATCAGCTCTAGTCAGCAGGGTGCTAACAATCACTCAGCCTACCAGCAGTGTTTCCAGATTGGGTGATTTTCCACTCAGCTGGCTGACTTCTTATTTGATGAGGTAAAATCTTGGCAACTTTTTTCCCCCAATATAAGTTTATAGATCCGGAAGTGAATCTGTCACATTCAGTTATTATGACTGAGCCTGGCAAGGAGCAGAGAGTGCTACACACAGGCACTTACAACTGATGAGTGTGGAAGCCCAAAAGCTCATGGGGTTTTATACCTGTGCTCCTCTGACAGCCATGACCAGAGGCATCATGTCCGCCCCATTCACCTGAACTCAGTATCTCAGTAAAGCTTTCAGGGAGTGTCTTCAAATTTTGCACAAACCTTCACTTGGACTGAAAGAGGAACTGATCAGATTTAAGAATTCGCACGCTAATGAGCTGCGACTGGACTGGTTGGCGGAGGCCTACAACCGCAAGTGACCATCAGAATGTGCTTTTTGTTTTGATTTATCATGTATTAGTTCTTTATCTTGTATCTGTTTATATACAGACAATTACAGTGTGTACAAAACCCGCAGACACAGGTTCTTAACTAAAGGTAGAACAAATCATCTCTGAGTTCTCCTAATAATAATGTATTACATGTGGTGACTGTGCCAAAATAAATGAGAGTGAAACAGGCTTGGGTTGAAAGGGTTAAACGGCCACAGTGTCAGTAAATGAGCACGTCATGGATCGTTAGCTGAGATTAATCAAATGAATTATGGTCATTTACTTCAGGGTGGTACTAATCTTACTTTATTCTGCTCCGTGTAAAAGTGCAGTAAGTATCTCAATGTAACGACAGATTATCAGCTGCATATCTCCAGAGCCTCAGAGTGAGGGAGAAAGAAACCATGACAGATCGTTGCATTAGTTCCATGTCTGCTGCAGCCCGAGGTTTACTTCTTCTCCGCAGCACTGGCTTCATGCTCCTCGTTCATGCAGTACCTCATTATGACGGGGCTGTTTCATGTGTGTGACATGACTAATGAGGGATGGAGAAGTAACTGCATCTCTGCATCCCAAGAGAATAAAAGCTGCCGGGCCAGAGCAGCTTCCTCTAAGAGATGAAAGCCAGGAAGCAAAGCAGAGAGTCGTGCACACATGTTTAGTTTAAGGATTGGGTGTGTTTTAACTTTTAATGCAGGGGAGGGGGTGCTGAGTTTATTGTTTGGAAATTTATGCTCCACTCTGTTTGTGTTTTCTTTAACAAGACAACATCCATGAGTTTATGATGGACTATAATGGGAGTAGAGTTTCTTGGTTTTGTTTTGTTTTTTTTTGACTTGGTTTAAAGCCTAAAAGTTCACAGCGAGATTGTGAGCGAGTCTCAAACCTGTGGCCTCGACTTTAGTTTCACGACTGAAGACCAAGAGATACGATCTCTGCTCAACTCCAAGACGTTTTGAAATAACGTTTGCTCACTAGGTTTTGTTTGTTCATTTCTTTACATTCATTTAAGAATTAAATTGATGTATAAATCATTTGTTGACATTTCTCTCAACGGAAGCCTGAACTTCAAAAGAATGAGATCTGACATTAGATCAGGGGAAGATTTAAGATGGTTTATTAGGTAAAGATTTATTTATAGAGTAACTGTCAAAAGAAAAGTGATACTGCTTCACAAGTTTAACAATTAAACATGAAACAAAACAGTAAAAACATTATTTTAACAAGTGGGGAAATAAAAAAGAATGTTGAAGTTTAAAAAAACAGACTTGTTGAATTTAGGATGTAAAGACAACAAATCCTCAATCTACCTTAATTTGAATTCGAGCTCTGGAGCCGATCTGAGAGGCTTTACATTACGATGTTCACACAAAGATTTAGAAATGTGCTCGAAGGCTGCAACATGTACTGCCAACTAAAACCTTAATATGAAGAAAAAGAAGTTAAAACATCCAGTGACCAAATGAGGACCCAGAGCCTGAAGGTCGTGCAGTGCAGTTTATATTAGACATCTCCACATTTGTACCATTAAACCTCAACCATTTCAGCCAGGGAATACGACACTGAAGAACGACTGCACTGTCATCGTTCAGCTTCATCACTGACTGAAGGTTTCTTGTCCTATTCGATCCAAACAACAGAGACAAATAGTGTCTCTTCATATCCAAGGCAACTGGCAGTTTGAGTTGTATGTATGTTTATGTGCACAATATACTGCAAGAGTGGGAGATCCATTAAAAAAAAGAATGAAAAAAGAAAAGGAAAATCTCTTCTTTCAATTACAGATTTGGATGAGAAGCTCCGTGACGCTTCATCATATTTTTATTTATTCGTTTTTAAATCATGCTCTTTGATTAACTGGTAATTGGAACAAATGATCCAAATTGAGATTTACCCTGTTTAGAAGAGAGGAGGGAAAATCCCAGTGCAAGAAAATGAGCTCAAAATTAGATGCGTAACGTCAATCTGAGTTGGTGTCTTTTGTTTCATCTGCTGCTACAGGGACGACAGTGTCTTGCTCAGGGACTCTTCAGCTGATCGAAGCTTGATAATTTAAATACAGAATTCAAGGATTTTCTCTCCAACATAATTAGTCCTTGTGCACACTTGTCTCTCTTTTTTTTTTTAATCCATCTGACAGTTTTGTGGTGTGTAAACAGCAGCACAGCCTCATTGGGCAGCTAGTGTAGCTGTAGACTTTTAGTCTAATTGTGGTGTACTCCCATCACAACCTGCAGGATAATACATTTATTGTAGATGTCACTGAACAAACTTACTATTTTTTTTTTTTAACAAAGGATGAATTGAGTGTGATGTGAAAGTTTTCATTCATAGTGACAAACCCACAGAGATTTATCACCAGTTCTGCAGCTCCACAGATCTGTTTAGCTTTTTTCAGCTGGTTGCATTTGATTTTACAACAGAATCGCAACATCAGTCATTTCAGTCTCGAAATGAGATATGTTCCCCATCAAGTGACAAAGGCCTCCAACGGCCATCGTTGTCATGATGGGAGCAAAAGAGGAAGTCAGGTGATGAGGATGGATGGGTAAACACAAGAAATTAACACAATCATGCCTTACCTGTAGTACTTTAACCCAAACTGTGCTCTAAGTTTTGCTAATGCTACATAGCTAACATTAGCAACCGTTGGCATCAACAGCTGTTTAGTTACCAGTCTCACCAAGAGCTTCAGCCTTTGTTGCGTTGACAAGACAAGAGTTTATAATACGTCCGCTGAGCTGCGTTACTTCTTCAGGGCAGCCTGGAAGCTACAGTGACTCGGTATCGGAAAGTGACGAAATGGTCCAACCGGGTTGGGGCTAGCTGCATAGCGTGCTAACTTCAGTAGAAGAAAAGCAGACCACTAACAGAGCTAACACATTACCAATAACAGCTTTGTAAGGTGACAGCATGCCAGGTGTTGTGTTTACAGTTTGTTGCACTGCTCCCAAGTGGCCAAAAAAATAATCTATATGTAACGATTGTTCTGTCGATTATGTTTCTGACTTGGGTGTCAGTTTTGATTTGACCCAGTTGGACTGAATCATTTCCAGTCTTGGCCAGTTCGGAAGATCAAATTATTGTGTGGTGTTTAATGATTGTACCACCTCTCAATATATTTTCACGTTCAATATTTTAGACTTGATCAGACAGAAAAATTAATTGGCAACTAGTTTCACAAATTGATTCATTGTTTGAGTCACTTTTCAAACAAAAACGTGAAACATTTGCATGAACCAGCTTCGTATATGTGACGATTCGCTGCACCTTCATTGTAAATTGATTATGTGGGGTTTTGGACGGTTGATCAGGTGACGTAGGACATTTGAAGCTGTCGTCCACATTGATGAATCTGTAATGAAGGTAAATGGTAGTTTATCTCTGATGGACAGCTGTTGTTGTTGTGGGAGGTTTAGCCTTGGTAAATTTCAGTAATCAGAATCTGTTCAGCTTTAGTTTCGACTTTTACTTTTCATAGCGCTGAAGAGTAAACACATTTTCTAAGAGCACAGCATCTGTTAATGCCAGTGTCATCGTCTTGTTCCATGGAGGTTATTGACAGCGTCTTGTTTACCTGTATTGCATCCATCTGGACCGCCGTGTGCCGCGGACCCTTATTGAGCCCGTTACAGCTCACTAGTCCGGACAGCCTGTTGTCGGCGGGGCAGGAATGATCTCAGCGGGGTATGAGCTCCTGCGGAGAGAGAAGACCCGGGCACAGTCGGCGGCCGGGACAGTGCAGTCAATCAGAGTGTAGCTTCGGTCTCGAGCTTCATGAATGTAGGACTGTCACGCCTGCGCCCAGTCACCGGCTTCTCCTGGAGGACCTCCACTGCTGTCATCACCGAGTAAAACAAGAACAGGAAGTGTCAGAGGTGGAGACTGAGGAGCACTGGAAACCCTCAGACTGTTTAACACAAGTTACATTTACATTTTATTTACTCATTAGGAAAACACTTTTATCCAAAGTGACTTACAGGTGAGGGACATCACCAAAGCGTCAGTGCAGAAGGAAACCTTGGCGTAAGAACTGAGTTGTACTTCGCCCCTCATTATTTTTGCCTGGTTTCTTCTTGGTATAAAAGCTCGATTGTCTTCATTGTGTTCAAGAAGTTTTGCAGTTCATTAAAAAAAAATTACATGAGTTGAAACGTCTTCAGTACAGTGAAGAAGAACTTTTAATTAAATTTTACAGGTTCTTTCAGGCGTTTGCTTTGTCACACTTACTGTAGTTAAATTACAGATCTGTCTTGCTGCAGACCCTTTGAAATACAGATGTAGCTACTGTAATTAAAAAGTGTTGGTGGAGAGAACATGGATGGATTTTGTGGTTCAACATGTTATCTTAGTGATGTTGAGACTTGAAGCTGATTCACATCACTGCTTCACCATTATATTTTGTAAACTGCTCGATTGTGATCCTCCTTAATACTGGATTGATTTCAACCATATTTCCATCTATAAAAACTATGAATTCTACTTATTATTATATTATATTTGGAAATTCCCACTTTCAGCCTCTCGACTCTTAGAAGCCTCTTAGTATTCTGGAGGCGTCTGCAGCCGGGCGGCAGGGCAGCACCGGCTCTGCTGATGAGCGTTTGAACTATGAAATCTGTGCTAAATCTCTGGCCTCCTCTGCAGGTCATCCCCTGGCCAGCAGCTGGGGGGGGGGGGGGGGAGAAAAGGACTTCTGAAGTTCATGTTGGGCTTTGAAAGGCGGAGAAAATCATTAGGAAGTGGTTTTTCAGGGGCTGAGAGGTACGGCGGTATGCATGGCGCCGTGTCTTTGTGTCCACCAGACATGTTATCTTGACCAGTGACCTGCGAGTCGGTGGGAGTCCTGAGTCGTCCTGGTGGGGGGGGCACACAGTCGACTGTCGCTCTGCAGAGGAAAAGTCTGGATTCACTCACATAGTATTTATGTTCATATTCTCAAGTATGAAGTCCATGTAAAAGATTCATGAAGCTGCAGTTGGTTTGTTTTCAACCTAAAACCAAAGTTCTGCCGCGTTTGGACCCAAAGTTTCTCTCTTTAAAATCACATTCAACTGAGAGAAGCAGCGAATCCTCTGAAACCAGCGACTGTTTTTACTGATTATCTGTGATCAAAGCTGTCTCTTGATCAACTAATGGATTAATGGACTAATTGACTTTCAGCTCTACACGCAGCTGTGTGAGTGTTTGTAATTGTATGGGCGATAATGTGTGTGTGTGTATGTGTGTGTGTGTGTGTGTGAGTGTGTGTGTGTGAGAGAGAGAGACTGTGCGACAGTGTGTGTCTAATAGACTGGTTTTGTGTGTATGTGTCGTGTTGCATGTTAATGTTCACATGAATATGTATGAAGCTGACATTTATTACAGTGACTGTGTAACAGCAGTGACATAGTGTCACTTTCATACAGTGTGTGTGTGTGTGTGTGTGTGTGTGTGTGTGTGAGGAGCCGAGCAATAAAACAGATTTATTAAAAAAATCACTGACGTTCTTTTCACAATCTACGTTTAACATATCGCAGCTTTCGATAAATAAGTGGTCTGAATTCTTGATGATTAAACTGAAGATAACTACACTAATCAATCACATGATCAGATGTTCAGCCAATCATGTGACGACCACAATCTCTTGACCGTGTAGAGCCGTGGAGTCGGAGGAGAAGCTGGTTGTGGAGGAACTTTTCTTCACTGTAAATCTTGGTTCTTGTAACCACATTAGGACTTTAATTAGTTTCAGTTTCATCCATGTCAGTGTGGCGTGATGGACAGCTCTAAATACTACAATACCCATGAGCCTTAGCTGCTTTTACTACAAACAAGAAGCCAGTCAGAATCATAACTCCCTGTCATAGCACTGCTGCTGAATTCATATAAATTCTTATCAGAAGGTTAATTATTAAAACTCATGAATGATTCTTTTTGAATTGCATTGTGGGAGTTGTAGTTGACTTCAGTCCACAGTAACCTTCACATTCTGCTAGATCCCACCTTTATTTCACCTTTCCTTTCTGTACCTGTGTCGTAGCTCGGCTAACATCCCTCCAACAGGAGAAGACGGTGTGTTCGTGAGGACCAGTACATAGTCTGAGCCCAGCTGTATATTATCGTCACTGCTCATCAGCCTTAAATGTTGAGAAAAGCTCAGGATATTTCAGACACGGGCTCTTGTGATGTATTAACTGCGACGGAGGGGAAGTAAATCTCTGGTTGGTGTCAGATGTGTCCGTGGGAGCCAAAGTTCTGGCAAAGTCACAGGACAAAAGCCGCTGAACGCTCGTAAATAAAACCAGCTCTTAAAGCTGCAGGTTGCAAAGACTCAACAGACTTTCGCACTTTCTCCATAAACTTTCCTGATGTTTATTTTATTTTATTCGTTTTTAAAATTTGATAGGGACAATGCATTTTAATGAAAACCAGAGTGTGGCAAAAGAAATGCTAATTTACATCCGTAGTCCCAAGACAGGGAACAAAAAGATGGCACCATTTCACTGTTACGTGTGTGATAAATTTTTCTGGTAAAGTTTTTCACACACACAGAAGAACACAAACATAAACAAAGCAGAAGACAAAGATCCAAACACACAAAGTTTCTCTTTTTCCGTCGCAACTTTGGTTTGTAAACAGCGAAACAAACTTCAGTTTTAATTGAATTCTACATTTGCTTCCCGCTCGCTACGGCTTCACATATTGTGTGTGTGTTTGTGCGCCAGTAAGTGACTCCATGGGTGTCTCTGTGTGTTTGGCTCCTAATTACACCTCGAACCCAGCAGTCGGACGGCTGCACAGCTCTGTGAGCCTTACAGCGCACCGTACAATATGCTTATGAATCATTGTTGAGCTAGCGAGGGGCAACCAGGGAGCTAATTAGCCTTCTGTGCAGCTTCCTCCAGTTTTTTTTTTCCCATTAATTTCTCTGCATGTCGAAGAAAAGTTTTCAGAGGATACTTATAAAATTGCTGGAAAACAGCAGCACGCGTTTTAAATCCTGAGTCAAAGGAATCGATACCCTGCTCAGTTTTGGGAGACTGTGATCGTCTCCTGACGCCTCGTGTATCTCCGAGACGGTTCAATCAGCCTCGACTCTCTGCGTTTGAGCGATAAGTGAAAAGGAGGCTTCTTTAGAGGTGTCGACATCTCAGCGAGGAATAAATGCATTTAAGAGTTTCAGATGTGGAGAGAAGTCACAGCTCTGACCTCCAGTAACGACACTCACACAGACTCAGAAATCCTATTTTCCTCTCTCAGGAAATGAGAAGCGTCTGTATCTGATTCTGAAGTTTAGGACCAAGAAACAAGTGATTGGTTTTGGGTTGAGATCTGGATCCAGCGGCTTGAGCTCATTTATAAAACTGGATTTGTTTCTGAGTAAGAGAGTTTTATTTAAGTGTTTCTAAACTGATTAGCTGACGAACTGAAACTGAAATTAATCGGCAACTATTTTGCGTAATGTGTGATGACATTTTATAACCAAAAGGTGAAAGGTCATCTTCACTGTGACATCATAATGTTCTGTAAAACACTTCTGGCCATTATTCAGCGCTGTAACTCAGGAACAGAAGGAGAGCTTGGGACTGTATTTCCTGCAGCTTTGCCGGTTGCAGAGGAAACAACCACCAGGTGCTAACATGTTGGAGCACACATTACTGTCCGAGCTCATGTCGTTTCAAACCTCTCCGTGTTAGCGCAGCGCTTTGACACCAGGTGATTAAAGTGAGTGTGACTAGACTTTGCTTGACAAACATGACGATTATTTCCACATACAGGTGCAAGGCGGCTTCCTGAGCCAGCAACCAATCAATAGCTAGGTGAGCTACTGCGCCCAAAACGCCATTTAATTTGTGCTCAGAAAGCAATCCAAGCCTCCATCAATACTCCCAGCTCCGCAGCTCCTGTAATTCCTCACTCAGAAGAAGAGGGATAAAAGAAGCCTTGCAGTTTTGGTGAGGGGAAAAAAAGTACAAGAATATCACAGAATTACTGAGCAGCTGATTCACACGGGGGCTGAGATCTGTGATCGGAAGAATAGCGTCGTTACAGAGATGGCGGATCCAGCCAGTTATAAAACATGACAGACGGCCTTTATTTTAATTTCTGAATCAGTGAACAACTGAATTATGTATCAGTGAGTATAAAGGTCTCATTCAGAGAGAGAGAGAGGACCAGTGATCCGGCCTGTCGCGTCACCGTATTTTCCACTTCCTCTTTCATTTACATCGAGAAGGACAGTCTCTCTCCTCGAGGAGGAACTTTGACCCACTTTTTAATTTTCTAAACCAGCGGTGATGTCGTACATGGAAACAAAATTACAACAGTTTTTGGTTTCTTTAGCGTGTGTGCTGCTCTCTCTGAAGTGTATCGACTCGGTCAGGATTTGGAAACACCCGACGGTCCTGATGGAGCAGATTAGCTTGACTTAAACTTTTAAATGAGGTGCCAACCTTTAACTCTGACTGGATCTACTTTTTTACAAACCTTTTCCCTGAAGTGCCTGAAAGATTGATTTTATAATGTCATGCCATCAGAGTCGGTGATCGTTGTTTTTCCCTGTTGAAGATTCTCTGAATTAATGACGTTTCCTTTTGGTTGTTTGACATTTTGATTGTTTGCTTGGCTGGATTAACAGATGGATTAACAGCTGAATCGTCGGTGTGGAAGTTACTTTGTGGTATTTAGATTAATTACAGATCTGTCTGTTGGTGGTGAGGGCCTAAGGTAGCTCCTGCAGTTTTACCTCATCTCACAGCCATGTTTTATGCAGATGTAGTTTTCGTAATATTTTAGAGGTCTTAAAAATATATATAATAAATTAATGATAACTAACGCTCAGACAACCTGTTGCAGGTTTATAGGTAAGTATAATTGAACTGGTTTTCTACTCCACCAAAGTTGGCTTGTTAATAAAGATCATTTATTGTATTTCCCTTCAGTAATTTGAGTTTTAGTTTGTATTTCGCGGATGCTGTCCGTTTTATGTAAATATTTGATCAGTTATTGATTGGATCATTGCGTCAGGTGTTAGCTTGAACTCAGCTGGTGTTTGAAGCCTGTGGCTCCAGTATAGAAATCTTCTTGTCTCATACTGTGAGTTTAATGTTTGATGATGGTCCATGAGTCCACAAGTGTTGCTTTTTTGAATCTTGCGTCCACAGTGTTCAGGACTTCAAAAGATCCCAAAAGATCAAATCAAATCAACGTATCTTCAGTATTTCCAATCCAAAGTGTATTTTGAACTTGTTTTAGTTTCTCTTTAGTTGTAAATCTGCTCCTGACCTGACAAACCTGCGTCCATCGTCTTTCAGCCAAACTCAGCTCTTTCTTTGTCGAGGTTTAACTTCAAAAAGTTTCTAAAAAATCAAGTTTATTATCAAAAGAAATACTTGTGCTTCCTGTGAAGTGATGTGAGGCGTCTGCACAGATGGAAGCTGCTCAGTTACACCCCTGTGTCTATGTTTGGTCCCGGAGTTACTTCTGCCCCCATGAGACACTTTGTCTTCATCGTTGCTGTGTCTCCGCACCGATCCCACCAACACAAATCCGTCCACGTTCTTTGTGCTCGGTAATTAAAGTGATTCTGATTCACAAACTGAACTGAACTTCCCACATCCATCCCCTATAATTATTTTTTAAGCCTATTTTAAGTGCAGGGTTATTTATCATGTCATGGATGAAAGTCCCCCTGGGTCTCCGAGCATGCTGGGAAATATTTCCTTTCATAAGCAGCAGGCTGCTGTTTCGTATTGAGTCTCCAAACCTCTTCACACACAGTTACCCATCTGGCTCTTGTTGTTTTGACTAAAGGGAGATCAAAATCTTCACAACAAACTTTTGTAAAACATTCGCATGAAAATTTATGAAGGCATTTGCAAATCGAAAAAACTTTTACTTTTTCACCTCCAGCATCGTTCAGTCATCTCTGCAGCCGCTCTACTCACTCCTCTGTATGGAGAGAGATCATCTCTTCCTCCTCTTCCTCCTCCTGCTGCTGCTGCGACTCTCTGCTGTCATTTTCAGCGCGGCCTCGAGGTTTAGAAAAGTAGGCGTCTGAGAAGCAAAGCTGGTTCGAAACTTCCAGACCATCTGGGAAAAAATATGGGAGGAGGATGAGTGAATAATGTTCTCTCCTCCTCGTCAAAATGTTCGTCACAGACATTTACTTGATGTCTGAATGGACTCCTAATCTTTCCTAGAAAACAGCTTTTCATTCAGGCAACAAACCACACAAACATCTAGAGGACAGGTTAAAAGATTGACACAAACAAGAACAAAGAATCCTCCACACTGACGACCAGTTTATTTTGATCTTCATATGTGGAAGATTTAAAATGCCAAAATAATCACAAATTCTGTATTGTGATTTGATTTTAATGTGTCAAATAAAAAACAATTTCTTTAGTAATTAAAGACAAAAAGCGAATTAATTATATATACCCACATCTCCATTTAACCCATTACGATCGAATGCAACATGTTTCTCCCTTTATTAGAATCTACATGTGTGAAAAGTTTTTAAAGTCGCGGTTCGGACAGTGGCTGACGACCTGAGTGAGGGGAAGCAGACTGAAGCAGATCACAACAGTTACCTGGATGAAAACAACGAAGAAAATGACGTAGAAGATTCAGACACTGAGCTAGCTTAACATGCTAAACTGCTAACCAGCTAGCCACCGCCATCACCGCTAGCTAGAGCTAAAGATTCTCCTGATGCGACGATCTCACTAAAACCTTTATTTCTCAGCCTCTGATGCAGATAGAGGCGTGAAATAAAAACCATTTGAGACCTTGAACTTTTGGCTTTTATTTTAAATCACTTCCTTTACACTAATGTTCATCAACATTTTTAAGAAAATCTAACTTTTTAAAGACTCGAACAGTACTGAACATGTTGACAAAGTTGCTTGTTTTTCTAGCCATATCCAATATCCAAGGCAAAGGAAATGATTTACAATAACAGTCAAAAGTTAAAGGTCTTAAAGGTAAAACAGGTTGTTTTCAAACAGTGCGGTTTTGTTTAGAAGGCAACTCAAATGGCATGTAACACGTGTGTTTCATTTCACTTGATTTGTTTTTATTGAGGCTTTTTAATCTTAAATCTTTCACACTTAGATAAAAGTCCTATAGACAAACAACACCATATACTGAAAATGTAAACACAGCTCGGGGAAAAAAACCACCAATCAGAGGGCACCAGCAGCACTTTCCAGCTTCCGTACAAATTGTTAACCAAATCCGATATGCTCGTCCGTCACAGTAGCTCCTGGAGCCTCTCTCCACTTCCTCTCTGCTGTTCTGCTGAAGAGGGAAAAAGAAGCTTTACCGAGCTAATGAGCAGGCCGCCGGTTTTACTCTGACGGAGGAGGTTAAAGAAAAGTGAAAAAAAGCTAATAAGCTACGATAGCTTTCTCCAAAGAAGTTCACCCAAGTTCAACCCGGAGCAAAAAGTTCAAGTGGCTTTACTTAACCCCCACGGTCGAATCCCCTGATATCAGCGATTCCATTGGAATAAATTGAATTTGCGGCAGAATGTGGACGTTTTAAAATGCTGGCGTGACCGGGCCTTTACTCTGTCGGGCCGAGAGATAACCTGGCTCAGAATCCAGTGGTCCACCAGCTTTAGAGGTGCTGACTGGATTTTGTCATGTTAAGACAGAACCGGGCTAGCAGGTTGCTAAGCTAAGATAACCAACTGCTGACTGTAGCTTCAAATTTACTGTGTCGGACGTGAATATAGTATCAGTCACCCATACAACCCTCAAACCTTCAAATCATTTCAGTTCAGCAGTGGAAGCCAGTGACGAGAGAGAGAGCAGCAGCAACGTGGTCGAGCTGCAGCTGAGGAAAAGAGGACTGGCTCAGACCGACACAGGGAATTACAGAAGTCTAGTGGACAATAAATCAAAGTGTGGATGACTTTCTCCACATAATGGGAAAGACGAAAGACTTGGTTTTGATTTTGGATATCGTCAGCAGTTGGATCCAACTCCTGAATAGATTTTTTCTAATTCCACCTTTGAAATCAAGCACTTTTGCTGCTTCTCTTTGGCTCACGTTATGTGATAGTCAACTAAATATTTGATTGAAGAAAAGAAACGGCTTGGAAGGTGTGTTGGGTATATTACATTATTCTCTGACTTTCTGTAGCTTTGTATCTAACAGACAGAACTGTTGACAAGAAAGCAAATAAGCTTATGTTTAACTTCTTTAAAAAACTGCTCGATAACTGCTGTACAATATTGAATTTTTCTGGTTCTCAGTTGCATATAAAGTATTATCAAACTCCACCCAGTGTGTACACAACCCTGCTACAGTGATTAAAAGCAGATGTTTGCAGCTGGAGCAGGTCAATAATTCCCAACAACAGAAAAGCTCTAAAATCCCACAGAGAGCCCAGAGTGTGTTCTGTCTGTTTTTCCTTTTTTCTTTTGTTCTTTTTACGTTCACACTCGTCTCTGTGTTTTTACTTCAGAGCGAGACAAGTTTCTTCATCAAAGGACAAAGGTTGTGATGATTAAAGCGACACGGTCATTACAACCTACCGCTCAACATGTGTCCTCAGTGTGACTGGCATCATGATTGGTACTTTAGACGAGATATGGACTTCAGAGTAAATTATAGATGAATACATAAGAAAAACCCAGAGAAAAATTAAGTTGAGACACAGACAGGTGATTTTAAAGCTCCTCCAGTGTAAAGGTCTGTGTCCATGTGTAGTGTGATTATAGATCAGCTCTAGCTTCTATATTAATACTGTGAAAGTATCAAAGCCTCAGTCCACAGAGAAATGCACACAGCCTGTATTCAGAAACTGAGCCTTAAAACCAGCCGTCAGGACTTCTGGAACTTTGTGATGTCACAACAAAGCAGTCACCAAGCCCCGCCCACCTGGACCCACCATCCAAACCTTGCAAGATTTGTTTTCTCTGAATGTTTTTACCTGAAATCGGCTTTATTTTTATTGGATCACTCAGAAAACGGTCAGCCAATCAGAGGAGAGGCTCAGAGCCTCCTCTCTTCTGATTGGCTTAGTGACACTTCAAATAAAACACAGAAGAAGAAGAACAAAAATATGAACCTTTTAATAACAAAATAATTAAACTTTATGTTGATTTTTGTCTGTTTTGATAGATGTCAGTGGTATTTTAGGGTCGCTAATAAGAATTAAAATAATCATTTTTTTAGATAAAAAATGATTATTGAATCTGTAGGATGCCAGTATACAGTGATAATAGCCCTCACTAGTTCCCAGAACCCAAGGGGATGTTTCTGTAAGTGTCTTGTTTTGTTCAACAATTATGTAACAGAGAAAATCTGTTTTTTTTTTTACTGGAAGTTATCAAAACTTTATTTTGAGAAATAAGCTGATTCACTGTTTCTTATTTCATCTTCAGACATGTTGCTCTTTTGGAGATGGAGTTTTTTTGGGGGGGGCTTAAAATCACAATAGTTTAATAAAGTCTGCTCAAGTACAACGTTAAAATGGGAAAGAGACCAAAGATGATGAAGTTGTCTCTGTCATCAGTTTGATCTCAGGCGCCTTTCTTACTATTTCTGTTGTTGCACTTTTTGTCCCCTCAGAACTCCTATTAAATCCTCTGATTTATGCATCAAAAGCTTTTAGTATTCGCACAATCTCTCTCTGTCCTCCTCCTCCTCCTCCTCCTCCTCCTCCTCTCTGATCTGTAAAATGAGATATAAAACCTCCTTTTCTCCAGGAACTCTGTTGCTGCTGCTTTGTCGCTTTTCAAACTGTATTGATTCGGACGCAGCGCACCTGTGGCTGGAAATAACATCAACTTATGAGCAGGAGAATACACACTCCATCATTTATGACATCTTCTTTTGGAGAGGAACACCCCTCCTGGTGTTTCCTCGCACCTTTTATTTTCCGTCTTCGAGGCCTCTCTGCGACGTCGCCTCTTTCGGAGGATTGCAGATGAGGGTGGGATGACAGATTGAATCGAAGCTGAGGTTCTCACACTCTGACGGACCACGTTGCCTTTCAGACAGATCGCGCCTCCTCATCAGACCTCTTCCACCATGTGTCGACTGTAGGAGGCCCGTCGCTGGCAGCTGACCTGCACTGACGGCCGGAGAAGGGGTCGTGCTGCATATTGCGATACGTGGGCTGCGGCTTTAACCTGAAGTCTCTGAGTATGAGCCTCTCCCGAGTTTTCTCAGGTCATGTCGTCTGAGGAAAGTTACTTTAAAAAGAGTGTAATTTTCTACCGTATATCTACAAATCACAACTGAGATGTTTTTCACCCCCTCTCATGAAGGGACTATTAACATAACAACAGCACTTTTAAGAGGAACAGAAGAGGCTGCTCAACCAGACACAACACCTCAGAATTGTCTGCTAAATATAATTATTGCTGCTGTTTCGTGACAAAAAGGAAGATTAAAGGCCCAGAGAAATCAAAAAGGGATTTCAAGGCAGGGGGGAAAACATTGTTGAACCATTGGTGGAGTAGACAGTTTGATTTGAGGGGGCTGCAGTGGACCTCAAAGCAAGATTTCAACATTTCAGGAAGATTATTTGTTTTCTGTCTGAGAGTTTAGAGATTAGAGGATTGATGTTTAGATGTAAAGGTTCTGCCAAACATACAAGAACTATCTCCAGAGACAAGAAGAACAAGGAGTCCTGTCACAGATGGTCTGGCCTCCACACGACCCTGATCTCAACATCGTGGAGTCATTCTGGGATGGTGGGTCCAGGTGGGCGGGGCTTGGTGACTTCTTTGTTGTGACATCACAAAGTTCCAGAAGTCCTGACGGCTGGTTTTAAGGCTCAGTTTCTGAATACAGGCTGTGTGCATTTCTCTGTGGACTGAGGCTTTGATACTTTCACAGTATTAATATAGAAGCTAGAGCTGATCTATAATCACACTACACATGGACACAGACCTTTACTCTGGATGCAGCTTAAAAGGCAGAGGGTTTTTTTTTGGTTTACTGCACTTTGCATGAAGTTAATTGATAAATAAAAAGTATCCATGTTCATTTTAGTGGCTAAAATGTTTCCACAGTACTGAACATTTGCCGAAACAACCTATTAGTCTTCATCCTTCAGTGTTTTTCTCTCATAAAACTAAAAAAATATGTTTTGAAAACAGTTCCAGTAAAGAATAAATCTGCCAAACTGTAATGTGCTCCTTAGTGGCCTTTGAGGTTGGCAAGCAGAAAAACACCTACTGATCTGTTACTTGGTGAGAGTCACGGCTGTAGTGGGTGTTTTATTTTTTTTCACCCCAAAGACCACAAGGAGCGGCACTGAGCCCCTCCCACACCTGAAAACAAACTTGGACAAGCGACAACTGATTCACGACTCATTGTTTCTCTGAATTTTCTACAGTGGAGCTGGAGGCTGCAGCAGCAACACAAATCACGCATCACAACGGCTGCATTTATTGGAAATACAGGTGAACTTGGCAGAACTTGATTCTGAAACAAAGAAGTGTACTCTATTGATTACTCTTCTTCCATTCATATGATTTCTTTAGTGTAATCGACCGCAAAATTAGTTACAAGTCTAATATGAGTTCTCATTCTGCCAGCCTTTGCAGAAAAATGAAATTTTCAAAAATAATTGATGGAGTTATTGATCGTGAAAGAAACCGTACACTGCAGTTTTCAGCCGTTTGTCTCTGGTTGTGGAAACCTGACTGTTCGCCCTTCAGAAAGACGAGCTCCAGCCTCTGTGTGGAAAGACACATGAAAGTCATGTGAACCAGGGGAATCAGTTCATGCGTCCGTCCTGCTGGAACGTCCTTGAGAAAGATGTTGAATCCCCATAACTCCTGGGAATGCTGCTCTGTGGGCGACCATGACCTCTGACCTCAGATGTATATCGAGGGGACGCCAGACCATGATCAGCAGGGTTCAATGGAAGCGGACATGTCAGCTGCTTCTGCCGCCGACTTATCATCTCATTATCATCACGATCGTTAGAAGGTCGTCCACTGAGAGTGACACAAAGAAGTTTAGAAACATTCGTCTCTTGCTGCAAATCAGTTTTCAATCTTGTCTCCAGTTCTTACACTTTGCTGTTCTTGATCAGAGAAACACCTGATTGAGCTGCAAACTGTTGGAAGACGCAGCGACAACCCCTCTTCACCTAATCACACGTAATCTTAGAGCACAAACAGCCAGTCAGACACGAAGCTCTACCTTTTAGTTCAGTCTTCAAAAAGAAACTCTTATATTTTCACAGTGATATTTTATTCTGCAAAAGCATGTGATTTAATTCTGAGTAAATGTTTGTGTGAAACCTTTAGAGCCCCATAAAACAAGTTGTAAATCTGTTTATGATTAAATTAAATTAAATATTCTTAAAAATAAAAACACACACACATACAAAACATCCGCTGCATCTTTAAAACTATGTTTGCTCCCAAATGAACAATACAGAAAATGTCATTTCTGACACTTTGACATTGTTGAAGACAAATAGTTGGAGCAACACCAAGGAGCTGAGTGCTTAATTGGAATTTAATTAGGTAGACAGGATGTAATGTAAGGTAGTCCCAGCTAAAGACCTGAGGTAAGCTCTTAGGAGTTAAAGGAATGTTAAACCTAATGTGAACAGAACAGCGTCAGCGCTCCGCGCAAACGTTTCGGCACCTGACCAAGTCCAAGTCCTCTGGCAGATACCCGAGCTTGGAAACACCACAGCTTTTTCAGCAGCTACGAGTCGTATTATTCTTGATTTAGCGAACCTGAGGGATGAACAACATCCTTCCAAAAGGTTTGGCATTATCACAGGCATTTCAAAAAAGAAAAAACAACATACGATAAAGACGGCTTAGGACATACAACATGAAACATTTCCACTTCACGCCTTGCAGCATTATGGTCGCACCTGCTGCCCAGACCAGCTGGACAGTAAGGTGCACAGTCAACTGGATTTGGTGTTTTGGTGATGGAGAGCTGCTCCAAAATCTTCCACAGGTGTCTCAACAGCTGGGCTGAGATCTGGAGGTCAATCGGTGAGTCAATCAGTGAGCCTTCGTTAACTTTATGGAAGCATCTGTTTTTGCTTTGCTTTGTTTTTGAATTTCTCACCTGTCTGTACAAACTAAAAGGTGAAACGAGTTCTCCGCCCCCTCTGCTGTTGTGTGAACGTCGCAGATTTCGGCTTCAACACGGAGTAGATGGAGAGTGAATCCATCAGGGAGCGCTGTCACTGCGTGGAGTATTAATGTGGGATGAACAGGATGGATGCGCGAAGGAGGGGTTTTATTTCACCCTGCACACTGCCCCTGCTACATCCTCATTCTCCTGATACACTCTGCATCTCTGGAGAATAGTTGTTATCCATCAGCTGGAATAGGAGAGGCTGAGAAAAGGCTGCGTCACTCTGCTCTTCTTCACACCCTCATCCATTTCTTTTATTCCCCCAGAGCCCCGGCCGAAATAACCAAACATCCTTTGTGATAACGCACCAGTTCTGCTTTTTTATTTTTCATATCAGAACATACACAGCAATTTAACATATAGAGAAAAACCTGGGTTGAATTATTCAGCCCTGACATGTTGTTGTAGTGAGAGAGATGCTGACACAGAGCAGTGAGCGTGACTCCTCTCCTCTCCTTCACTCTACTGCCCTCTACTGTAAATAATGACTCATATTTTAACAGACTGGCTGGAAATAAACGGAAGCCGCCAGTGAAGTGATGCCAGTTCTTCCCTGAGGCTGATTCATGGCTTTGTCTGCCAGCGGCTGAGGCAGGTATTATAACTTCGTCCGTGGTAAATGCAACGATGGCCGAAGCTCTTGTGAAAATAACCACCACCTGCTCCCGGAGAGAAACCATCGCCCCTTTGAAAGCATTGAAGCGGCGAAAACAGACTGAAACTTTCCTCTCATTAATGGATGAAATGAACAGAAATGTCAGGTTTCCATTTTGAAGTTTGACTGGCGCTCTTTTACTTACATCATCGTATTGTGTCCTCTTCTTCTGCAATGGTTTTAATGGCACAGACTGGAGAATTAGCCCCCTCCCCCTTTGAGTTATCTTGACGAATCAACTCCTAATATATCACATAAAAGCAGTGGATCGAAATTTATGCCAATTCTGTAGGAAATCTTGGTCTGTTGGTTCATCTCTTTGGTCCAGACTGAAATATCTCAACATCTACCGGGTGGATTGGCACAAAATTTGGTACAAAAATTCACGGTTCCCAGAGGACGAATCCTTAACACTTTGGTGATCCACTGACTTTGTCTCAGGCGCCATCATCAGGTTAAAATTTTTGATTTTATCCAGTACTTTGGTGTAATACCTGCAAAAATGACATCTTACTTACATCGTACTTTGTGCTAATTAGCTAATATTAGCATAAGATGTGTGCCAGTTTAATGGTTTTACTATAAACCAGATTTTATTTATGTGATTTGATTAACTCACATTAACTTAAGATAAACAGTGTGAACAGGAGGAGAATGTATAGCCATCAAAATCTGTTTCTTTGCACCCAGGGAACCTATCCTTAAACTATTATTAATGTATTTGTGACATTACTGTGTCAGCAATGAGGAAATAAGAAAACAGTCAGGGACCTTGAACCCACAGGAGTCATGTGACCCCTTCATTGACTGAACTGCAGACAGCCCTACCTCTTATTGCAAGTGGATAATTGTGTCTGACTCGATTTGAATAAGTGATTAGTAATTAGTAATGCATCAGCCAGTAAACTAAGTCCTGTGGTGATTAGTGTGTCTTAGTGAATATTCCCTCCAGCCTCAGTGGTGCTGACCTGCTGCTGACCTCTGACCTCCCTGTGGAGGGGGAAGGTAGTTAAAAGGCAAATTTCCCCACAGGGATCAGCTGCACCATCAAGACTTCACGTCACGTACACAGGGACGAGTTGAATGACACGGAGACATTAAGACTCAACTGTTGGCTAATCGCAGTTAGTACTTGTTTCATCAGAGTTGGGTGTGAACCACTGGACAAGGAATCAATTGTGATGAAACTAAAAAACCAAAGAAATTTCACAATATGTGAAGTTTATTTTTAGAGTTTTGATTTCAAATCATTTGATTTTTAGTTTTTAATAAATTTGCAAACATTTCTAAGACGTTTATTCAAATGTAAAACCATTTAAAACATGATTTCACTTTGTCATTATATGTTATTGAGTGTAGACAGATTGGCAATAATGGCAGTTTCAACACAAAGTGTCAAAAAAATACTTTTACTTAAATTCTGCTTTGGATTTTATAAAACCTTGATGTTGATATCCATTAATTATGAGTGGATTGTATCAGGTTCTTACAGCCCACCACCACCACCACCACCCACCCCTCTGTATTCTACCTCCAACCTAAACAAAGGCATTGATTTTGATTTATCCATCGTACCAGGAATCTTGAAACCTTCACTATAGAAACTAGAGATATGCGACAATGGCGTCGGCCAAACTCCAAACAGGGATCTACCTGATCGGCTTAATGCTTAAGCTATAGAGACGCACCTTCAAATATGTTGTTATGCTCAGATCCCCTTTTGTAAAGGATCTGCACTGAGCCATTGACCACATCTCAAAATGCATATCGACTGAGACAAACCAAATGCTCGTCGTCTCCGGTCAGGAGAAAATACTTTGCGTGTACCTTAAGAACGATTTCACCGGATTACACTCGGCTTTGACATTCAGTTATTCATAACACATTGTGTCATGAGTTAAAATTCATACAGAGTATAAGGAGTTTTTTATTTCACCCTGCTGTGTTCGGTGTGAGACTTTCTGCTCATCAAGCCTCATGTGTTGATTCATTTCTTGCAGCTTGCTGCCCTCTAGTGAGGCACCACCCTCTTCAAAACTGCCTCTCGTGATTCACTTTTTAATAAGACGGAGCAGGAAAGGAAATTACCAGATGCCAGTAGCCACATGGTGCTAAATCTTCCCTGAGGCTGATTAATCTGTCAGGTCTGCAGACAGTGTGGTAGGTACTGTACTGAGATAAGAAACTTCAAGAACCTAACATATTTTTTGACTGCTTGTAACAGGTCGAAGAGCTTCTGTTTTATCTTTGGCTTTTAGCTTTGATGCAGGAAGTTTTAAACTAATGGTAAAACATTAATCTGAAAGGTTTAATTCTGAAGACAACAGCTATTTATACATTTAGGGTAGGGTTCATCACAAAACATGAAAACCTACCCGATCCCAACATGTATAAATATAAAAACTCAGAGAGAAAACACTGACAGTAGCGTTTTATCTGGATGCAAATGCTTGTTTGTACATTAGCAGTGACACGTTATATCTCCACTGATGTTCAAGCCAAGTTCAATGTAGAGGTAGTGACTATAATTCTGCTCCATGGGAATAAAGATTAATAAAAACAAAGAATAATTAAAAGGAGCTATTTGTTTTGCTGTTGCTACACAACCAACATTAGCATAAACAGCTGTTTATTTTTCAATTTAGTAGAAACATTCGGAGTTTAGCATCAAACTTTATTCCTTTACTCACCATCAGCTGGTCTCCAGAGATCGAACCCTCTGCTTTTGCTGCTACTTCTGTCACTTCGTTTCTTCTACCAAAGTTAGCATGCTAACCAGCTAGCTTCTGTCCAGCCGGACAGTACTTCATCACTTTCCGATACCGAGTCGCTGTAGCGTCCTGAAGAAGTAGATGCTCAGAGGATGTGTTATAACCTCTTGTATTGTAAATGCAACAATGGCTGAAGCTCTCGGCTACTGGTAAGTAAACAGCTATTAATGCTAATGCTAGCAATGTAGCAGTAGCAAAACTTACCAATAGCCCTTTTAAAAGGATTATGAGCATATTTCATATCGAAAGGTTTAATGATTTCCTGTAGAGCCCAAGTGATTAGTGACTTAATCGATTAGTTGGTCTATAAAAAAATAATCTGCAACAATTTTCACAATGAATTAATTGTTGAAGTAATTAAAGCAAAATTACTTTCTCATTCTAGATTCTAGCTGTTTTTCTTTCAAGGTCAGTATCTTTGAGTTTTGGACTGTACAAACAGTGTTGGAATATATGAACTTCTAGAGTTTCCTGCCTTGAGTTCATGGACTCAAGTTGGACTGAAGCCACCACCAAAATATCTCTTTATCTATCATATCCGTCACTAACAAAAGACTGTCATCTACATGACGACATCGTTGCTGGAGTTGTATCACAGGAATGAAAATACCTGCAGCGCACTGTAATCTAAAGCGTGAGAATAATTCATCAGATGTCATTCACCAGAGGACGAGATAAAACAAGGCTTATAGCAAGTTTCACCGTGTACAAAACAGAGTATTAAAGAGTCAAGTCTGCAGAAAGTTAAACAAACCCAGAGTCCCTTAAGAAACCAAAAACATGATAAGAAGTAAAACCGATAACAAACAGAAACTCATACAGTAAATCCCCAGTGCTTTAATTATAAATAGTACATGTTAGAAGAGGAAGCCAAGAATAATAAACCGGTGTTTTTCCCGTGTTGTAACATAACCAAAGCCTGAGGGTGAACGAGTGAATTAACGGGTTTATTTGACACTCTGATAACTGCACACACAGAAGTGCCTCGAGCAGTTTATGAAAATGAGACTATAAAACCACAGTGGAGTTAAAAGTCTTATTTCCATGATGGTGTTCTGCGTTAATGTGGAATGTGAGGGTGAGGTGAGGGCGGCAGCTGACGTTACTCCACCAGGCGTGATCAACGTGTCACTGCTCTCAGTCGTGTGTTTGCAGAAATGAAACCACGGGACGGACCATGGTCGGTTTCCATGTTTCCTGCTGTGTGTAGTTTTGCAGCTGTGTGGGAGAGCGCTCTGCAGCTGCGAGAGTCACTTAAATATCGGCTACAGACGGCGGCGGTTGAAGTGAGATGCTGGAATTCTGACCTCCAGTCTGTTACCATCATGATGCAAACCAAACTCCCACTCATGACAAACACCCCCCCCACACACACACACACACACACACACACACACACACACACACACACACACACACACAAAAATCATGATGACCTTGGGTGTCTTCATTTGCAGGAGCTTGTGTTAAATGTCATTCTTACTCCCTTCACATTTAGCACAAACGCTCATTTGGACTCAAGGTTTTGTTTTTTTGGTCAAAGGTCAAAGGTCAAGGACATGGTTTTGGCCTCGTGAACGCGATATCTTAGTAAAGGAATTTCTTCAAATTTGGCACGAATGTCCACTTGGACAAACTGATTAGATCAGAGGTCAAAGGTCAGTGTGACCGCACTAAACACTTTTTAGTCATTACTCAAGACTTCACACAAATGGTTCGTATTTTATGATTCTGGATAAACAGGAATGGCAGACAACCGCAAGGCTGTAATTCTAGTTTACTGATCAATTGAAGATCATTCATCTGATCTAATTGATCTCTGACACAGCAGCTTTTAGGCTGTACTACACCTTTACCAAAACCCACCTGCTAACTGTCGCTAAAATGAGTAACATGAAGAAATCGGCATCTTTTTTTGGCCAAAACATAGAATCATAAAGAGATTCTGTGCTGAAAGGTTTTAATTATTATTAATTGCAGTGAATTTTAATTATAATGCCTATAATGCCTACCACAGACAAACAGTCTCCCCGCTGTTCGTTCTAGTTACTGTAGTTACAGACACAGTCAAAAAGCCTGGGGGCTGTGGGAGCGTCCTGTTTGGAAGATGAACCTCCTCACCCTCCAGGTTCTCACATTTTAATTTCAGTTACCTTGTTGATGGCATCTGTGATCACTCTGAATTGCCTCATTGATGACAGATGCTGTAGAATAACTTGCCCTCACAGAGCAGTTGTCTCAAAATCCTCCACATACTGTCAGGTCAGTCTTTACTTATATAACCCAAGATCAACAACAGCAAATTTGCCTGAAGGGACTTTAACAATCTGTACAGCATTAAGACACACTCTGTACTGAAACCCTTGAAAAGGCACTAAGGATTCAGAGACGCCAAATTGGTTTTCCAGTCAGTCTTGGAGCAGTAGACGATGATCTGTGGTATCAACAGCTGCACTGGGATCAAGTGAAAGAGAAGCACAGACGTGGAATCTGAATCCCTAGAAAGCAGAAGAACATTTACGACTCTCGTAAGTGCAGTTTCGGTGAAGGTCTGAAAGCTGCCGAGCCAAAGCTCTGTCCCGTACATGTGAGCCGTAAAGGTCGAGCAGCTGCGAGAGAGTTTGGCCACAGTGGCAAAATTAAATCTGTTGTTGCTGATTAACGTAGAGAAATAAGCTGCTCTGTGCAGAGAGAGTACGGTTGTATTTCAGTTCACACTCGTTCCACTGGAGGTAGAAGCCTGCGCAGCTGCTCAGTAAACAAGGCTGCAGACCCAGAGTCTAAACAGAGCTGTGTTTAACTCACTGGTACAGTTTACAACGGGGGGGGGGGGGGGGAGAAACCGCTATCCTACGGGACAGAATCAGGTCCAGGGTGTGAGACCGCTGCAGAAACTCACACAAACTGGGTGAAACCAAAAGTATCATTAGAGGTTTCACTCACCAGGTGAGTCCTGAAGTCACCTGTAATTAGAGTCTCATCAGACTGAGATACAGTCATCTAAAGCTGAGTGAAGTCCAGGTGGTCTGTAGAGAGAGAGAGAGAGAGAGAGACATTCAGGTGGGTGGAGATGGTTTTAACAGTTTAGCAACAAGTTTGGGGGGTAAATTGAAAACAGATTTAAAGTTTAAGGCCACCTCGTTCAATGCTCTGTGTGTGTGTGTGTGTGTGTGTGTGTGTGTGTGTGTGTGTGTGTGTGTGTGTGTGTGTGTGTGTGAGAATAAATATGCCCAAGAGTGAAAGGTGGTGGGAGAGATCAGAGAAGAAGAAGCCTATCACAATAAGTGAAATCCTCCCTCCTCCTCCCCCTCATCCTCCTCCTCCGTTCACTTTCCCTGAAGGCGCCTCCTGACGGAGTCTCAGTCCGCTCAGCATGTAGTGTCAGCGGGGTCGCATTTGTGTACAAGGAGACATTTATGGAGCATTAGGAGCAGAGACTGACCGGTCGTGTTTTTTCCTGCTCCACTGTTTTTGCGCGCAGCGGACCGGAGAGATGGAAGAGGTGCGCCCGGAGCAGAGCGCTCCTCCGCGGCTCTGCCTCTGCCGCCTCCTCCTCATCATCCTCCCGCTACTGCTGAGCTTCTCCGTGTCCAGCTCGGCCGCCTGGGACCTGGTCCTCCTCCACACCAACGACGTGCACGCCCGGGTGGAGGAGACCACCAAACACTCCGGGAAATGCGTCAAGAGCAGCCAGTGCTTCGCCGGCGTGGCACGGAGAGCCACGATGATCAAGAGGATCCGCAGCTCCGAGAGCAACGTGCTGCTGCTGGACGCCGGGGACCAGTTCCAGGGGACCGTCTGGTTCAATTACTACAAGGGCGCCGAGGCTGCGCACTTCATGAACAAACTGAGATATGATGCCATGGTAAGAAACACAGAGCTGTGTAAGAACTGCAGTTTGTTCAGGTTTATGTTTCATTTGAGACTAAAAGAGGTTAGAAACATTAGTCTGTACACACAATGGAAAAGTGTCAGGATTTCATTGTGTAATGTTTTATTGTAAGTTTATTAAGAGATACATAGATCTTTCTATGTATTTATAGATAGATAGATAGAAGTTGCTTTATTAATTTCCTCTAACATAACATTATTTTAAAGCTCCATATTTTCTTCTGTGTTTTATTTGAAGTGTTGATCCATAAGAAGATATATTTGTGGTTTTAAGAACCAAAAACCATCTCAGTGTAGTTTTACATCTCCTCTCTCAGGCTTCTCTCTGGAGCTCTAGTAACAACAGGTCGGTGAGCCAATCAGAAGAGAGGAGGCTCACTGATTGGCTGACTGGTTTCTGAGTGATGGAACAAAAATAAAGCAGATTTCAGGTAAAAACACTCAGAGAAACCAAATCCTGTAAAGGTTTGTATGGTGGGTCCAGGTGGGCGGGGCTTGATGACTGCTTGCTACAGGCTGTGTGCATTTCTCTGTGGCCTGAGGCTTTGATACTTTCACAGTATTGATATAGAACCTAGACATGATCGATCCTGCCTGATAGTGCAGCTCGCTGTTAATCATCAGAGACATGTTTCTATAGAAACGGTGATGATGAGTTAACAAACACAACAACAACAACCATCAGATAAAGAACAGAAAGGTCCCTGTTGATAGCCGAGGAATCAGACTGGACTCTGGGAAAGGCTGGAGTTGATTAATGGGTTTGGGTCCAAAGGTCTCAGACAGTTTTAATTAGCTTAATAGCAGTGACTCAAAAACAAGTGTTTTAGTGGATCGGCTCTGCTCGCTGTGGCTTTTCATCTTCCGGCCAGAATTACAGTGATTATAGTGACTGTGTGGAATGGAGATGGGAAGCAGACTCTTCTGTACGTGGAGAACATGACTCCTGTACGATGACTAAGTAAAGGAACCCTGTGATGTCTGTTTTCTTGGTGCTTAGATACAAGCCCTCTTCAGGTGCAGCGAAGGTCCTAATGTTGTTGTGTAGACCTGTTTTTATTGAAGAATAGCACTTAAAATGCAGCAGTAACTTCACACAGCTCTGGTAACACTGGCCGTCACCAGTAAACCAACGCTGAACGCTGAAGTCAGAGCAGGAACGTGGGAGTGAAACGACTTGAAACCACAGAGGTTCAGTTAGTTATAAATGTACAGAGAGCTGAGTGTGTGTCAGATTTACTATGACACAGTCCAGGTCATATCTTTAGCCCTGTAGCCTGGTGATGTATTAGCTTGGAGAAACTTAAACAAAGAGCTCCGTTGCACTGTGAGGAGTTAATGGACCATTTCGCCTTTACACAGAAGTTAGCTTCAATTTTCCGGACCATCTGTTGCCTGCTGCTCATTTTCATCCTTCTACTGGGCGGCACTGGTCCATCTGTCCCCCCACATGTGATTCTTGGCTCCAAGCAGCATGGTGCGATTTATGTGGAGTTGTCTGGGTCTGAGAAAAAACATAAAACATCTGCAGCAGGTGGAGGATCTAGGACCATCGTCTCAACTACAGATTTGATCTTGTCTCTCTCTACTTTTGTCTGGGACACAACAAAATGTTGTATAGTATAGTTTTACATTACTAAACCTTTTATGAATTCAGATAAAACTATTTGGGTATGAAAATCACTTTAAAATTGAACTGTTCATGAGCTAAATCGAGACGAACCAGAGTCCATGTGTTATTGGGACTTTTAAAGCTCCTCCAGTGTAAAGGTCTGTGTCCATGTGTAGTGTGATGATAGATCAGCTCTAGCTTCTATATTAATACTGTGAAAGTATCAAAGCCTCAGTCCACAGAGAAATGCACACAGCCTGTATTCAGAAACTGAGCCTTAAAACCAGCCGTCAGGACCGACCTGTTGTTACTAGAGCTCCAGAGAGAGGAGATGTAAAACTACTAATATATCTTCTTGTGGATCAACACTTCTTCAAATAAAACACAGGAAACTGTAAAACATGGAGCTTTAAATCTAAAATAAATGTCCATATTCAGTAAAGAAGCTGAATGTCTCTTCCTGCAGCTGAATTCTTTGTTTGACATTTCTTTGTGTTTTTCAGGCTTTTGGGAATCACGAGTTCGACAACGGAGTGGAAGGACTCATGAAACCGTTCATGGAGAAGATCGAGTGTCCCGTTCTCAGTGCTAACATCAAACCAGACGAAACTCTGGCCGTGACGTTTGGAAGTTCTTACCACCCTTATAAGATACTTACAGTGGGTGATCAGAAGGTCGGCGTGGTGGGATACACGTCCCGCGAAACGCCCGCTCTGTCCGCACCGGGTGAGTGGAAGTGGCTGTTTAATGTCTTCATGTTTCTGTCTGTGACTTTTCTGTTTGTTTCTCACATTGTTTACATCCTCAACCGAAGGCATCCACACTGTAAACATCATGATATACACTCTCTCCCCTACATCTGTGGAACATCTGTACACCGCCGTCCTCTTGCCGGCCTCTCGTCAGCGAAGTTTAAAGAAAAGACACATTGAATACAAGGTTGTAGTAAAAAGTAAAACAAAGTTAAAGAAGATTCCTCCCTGAAGTCAGAGGCAAGAAGAGTCCAAAACAGAAACAGCTTATTTCCGGAGGGTTGGCGAGATGTAAAAATCTAAATGTACGTTTGCAACAGTTAAAACTATGAAGTCTGTCTCATTTTTTGCTTTTAATATTCAGTAATATGAAGTTAAATCCAGCCATTATCATGTTGTCTTCCTGCTGAGGAAACGTCGAGCAGCATTTTGTGGATGAAAATAGTGGAGATAGTGGAGGTGTTCGGAGGATGTGATTAGCAGGTCGCGTCCAAGGTGACAAAACAATGGCTTCTTAACAATTGGTGGAAACAATAAAAAATATCAATACGAGGAGGAAGTCCGTGTTAGTGAAGCGGGTTCATTGGCTGACAGATGAAGTCAGAGGTATTTTGACACCAACGCACAAAAGCTGATACGAGGATTTGTGAGAAAAATACTTACTATAATAATATTATTCTATTTACTTTGTGTCATGTCTTAATTACGTTCTTAAAAAGTCCTTAAACTACTAAACTCCAGAACTTTTCCTTTGTTATGAAAAGCAAAGATGTGCTTTCTTGTTATTGATCAGACTGAATTCAGAATAAGTTGAAAATCCGACGTCTCTTTCACCACATCAATGTTTTACCTTAATTATATTTGATAATGTTTCACTTTTATTAAGCTGAAATAAGAATTTGAAGCCGTGGACAAAAAATTTTAACTCATTATGAGTCAATTAATTTAATGAACAAATATAAAAATGTATGAGCTTTTTGTTTGAGCATAATAAGCTTTAGCTTTAGCTTCAGGCTGCAGTCTATAAGATATATTTTTGTACTAACAGTGTTTCCGTACCTGCTGCTCCACAGGACCACACCTGAAGTTCGAGGACGAGGTGAAGGCCCTGCAGCCGCATGTGGACAAACTCCAGACGCTGGGCGTCAATAAGATCATCGCTCTGGGTCACTCTGGTTTCACCATGGACAAAGAGATCGCCGAGAAGGTCCGCGGCGTCGACGTGGTCATCGGCGGACACACCAACACTTTCCTCTATACAGGTGGGCAGGTGAATTCTCTTGCACCACATTCAGGATAAACCTTTTTTTTTGTCCCTCATTAGTGGTAAAGAGCAAGAAATAGTAGATTTTTCCCCTGATTTCATCTATAGTTCTTTAATGAGCATCGCAGCCTGGAGTCTTCATTCTCCAGAGTGTCGTACTCCAGAGTAAACATGCTGCAGACACGAGCCTGGTCTCCATAAATAGCTCTGTGCTGTTACATGTTTACAGCAGCTGCAGGAAGTGAGCTGCCGGTTTTGACCTCAGGCCACAGAAATGGCAGGAAAATGAAATGTTTTCCTTAAGACGGGATCAGGCTTTGTGTAAATCTGAGTGACTGGGAGCAAGTCAGGTTGGCACTTGTTTGGACGTTGGAGAGGAAGAGTCATTGAATCTGACAGTGATGCATTCAAGACCTCATGTGAAGGGGAAATTTTAGTTAAACTTGATCTGGGTTTATCACTTAATCCATCCACTCCTGTTACTGAGTCCGGGAAACCCTCTGAGGCTCACTGCACACTTCTCACACTGGATTTTACAAACTTGAAAATGATTCCTGGCGTGTTGCCATGGTTTTCTTTTTTTTTTCCAACATAATCTTCAGAATTTCCACTTGGTTTTTTTTCAATGTGCAAATGGAAAATGTGCAGAAAAGAGTATTTTTCACGTTTCCTGCTCATGACCCACGTTGGTGATGTAAACCTGCACTCCACTTTACCTTTGGCTGCACGTCTCCCTCGTGAGCATGAAGGTTTGTTTAGCATTGATAACGAAGTTTACATATTAAGCTCAGACCGCTCAGGTATTTCCCTCCCTTGAGATTATTCCGGTTTATTTCATTGTTGTGTTTCCACCAAAGTCCCAGAGAACTGGGAAAGCCGGCGGCTGCTGTTGATTAGCTCTTCCTTCATTTTGTTTGAAAACTTGTAGGAAACAACTTCTGCAGTCTGCAGGGTGTCGTCTCTGCACATGAGATTTCAGATTTCAATTTCAGGTGTTAGTCATCAGCGAACTTAATGCATGACCACAGGGGTCGTTAATGATGTGTGTTACTTAACCTTGAAGTCATGGCAACAAACTTCTGTTTCATGATTCAGTGACTCTGCAAAGAACCTGACGAGAAGTAAACGACAACAAAAAAAAGAAAAACATCCGCTATAAGCTGCTGTGTGTCTCATCAGGCAGGAGAGGTTCATTAGTGATTAGTGAAGCAGTTTAAGAGCTGAGCTCCAAGAATCAGGGAGGAACCTGATGAGGAATGTGTGTGTCAAGTGAATGTGTCAAGAAAAAGTTTGTTTCCATGAAGTCAGTGAGTCAGTCCGTAGAGGAGTTGACTGCATGTTGGAACGAATCTCTAATTCCTCCTGAAACTGAACCGACCTGCTACAGCTGCAGGATAGTGGGAAAAAAAGTGACACTGCAACATTTTTGTTCTGCGATATATTTTATTCCATGTTCCTGGTCAACATCGTTCTCCAGCAACGAAATAATTCAACACAACCGACGGTTTTCTTTTTTCCTACAAATCTTCCTTTTCTGTGTTTGTCTCCTCTTTCTCACTCGTTTTGAGGCTGTGGTCGACGGCTAGCAGGGGGCGGGGCCTGCTTCGGTCGTTTGATGAACCGTGTTTCACTGTGCGTTTCCCTCACTAGCAACAAACTGTATCTAAACCCTTAAACCTGATGATGACTGTGACACACTTCTCCTGTAGATAAGTCGTGGAAAAATGAGAAGTCAAGCAGCGAAATCGTTGCGGTGTGATGTTTGAGTCCACTTCCTTTACTTGACGTTGCACATCCTGTCATGTGACTGTAGTGCATGCTCAATGCAGTCATGATGACAGGCTGTGAAGTCATCAGGAGCAACTTTTTCCTGTCGTGTGTCAGCGGGTTTATGGATGTTTATTCACAATGTAAGGCAGAGATAATGACACTGGACAGTGTCGGTCATACTGAGTCTTATCTGCAAGAAGATGCGCCATTTTTGATGCAAATTAGGCGCCATATCAGCGACCAAACTTACAGTGACTTCCTGTTGTTAGAGGACACCTGCGTGCACCTGCCCCTCCTCTGCGGTATCTTCCCTCTTTCCTGCACAATTAAACGCTGTCCATCAATAGAAAAATTAATCAATGACAAATTTGAGAATAGTTTTAAATAGTTTAAACTTTCTCTGGTTCCAGATTTTTCTAGAAAAATACTCAGTTAATCTGTAATGAACAAACCTACCTAAACCTCCACACTCCATTTTTCAGGAACACCTCCGTCCTCTGAAGTCCCTGCGGGTCCGTATCCCTTCATGGTGAGATCAGAAGACGGGCGGCAGGTTCCTGTCGTGCAGGCCTACGCTTTTGGAAAATATCTGGGTTATCTGAAGGTGACCTTTGACAACAATGGACATGTAGTGAAGTCGACAGGAAACCCCATCCTGCTGAACAGCAGCATCCCTCAGGGTAAAGGGAAATGTTTTTATAAAACTCTTATAACGGCTTTTTGTCACTTAGGTGTAAATATTCTGCACTTGCTCTTAAAAACACTCATTTTATTCTAATTTTAAAAAAGCCTTTAAAGGTATAAAAAGGGTTATTTTTTTTGTTTTTGTCCAGAAATGTTTGTGCAACAAAAGGTAGAAAGTGGAAAACCAGGCATTCACTGTATTTACATTAAAACATGTTATTACCTGCACTCCCTCTCAAACTGGATCGTGTCTGGTCCAGATCCGGAGGTTCTTGCTGATGTGGAGGAATGGAAGAAGAATCTGGCGAACTACTCGGCCAAGGTCGTGGGAAAAACTCAGGTCTTCCTGAAAGGTGATGCCGAGTGTCGTTTCCGGGAATGCAACCTGGGAAATCTGATCTGTGACGCCATGGTAGGTGATAAAGATCGTTAAAAGAACAAACCTGTGTCACACTGATGAGCTGTGAAGGGAGAGATGGGAAGTTTATGGCTTGGTGTTAAACCAAACTTGTAAGCAAATAAATTACTTGAGTAATGAGTTCTCCATCAGTTGTAGGTAGAACATAGAACACATGAAACACTCCTGTGTCCGTTCTCCAGGTCGCCAACAACATCAGATTCTCTGACGAGGTCCAGTGGAACCACGTCAGCGCCAGCATCTTCAACGGAGGAGGCGTCCGCGCATCCATTGATGAACGCACCAGGAACGGTGTGTGTATGTGTGTGTGTGTGTGTGTGTGTGTGTGTGTGTGTGTGTGTGTGTGTGTCTGGAAAAAGATTCAGTCCTCACACACAGTTCAAGGTCTGTTGAACTTAATATGCCGATGTGTCGTCCGTAGGCTCGATCACCATGGAGGACCTGATCTCCGTCTTACCCTTCGGAGGAACCTTCGACCTGGTGCAGCTGAAAGGCTCCACACTGAGGAAAGCCTTTGAACACTCAGTGAAACGATACGGCGGGAGCACCGGAGAATTCCTACAAGTGTCCGGTACCTGGGTTTTCTATACGTTCCCGACGCCCAGATACAAACTCACACAACAGTCCTGCAGAGAGTGAAGGTTGTAATGTTCTGACGTTTCCTCCAACAGGACTTCATGTAGAGTTTGACTTGTCCAAACCTCCGGGACATCGCGTGAAGAGTCTCAGCATCCTCTGCGTCGATTGTCGTGTCCCCGACTACGATCCCGTCGAGGATGAGAAGGTTTACAAAGTGGTGCTGCCGTCCTACCTGATGACCGGTGGAGACGGATTCTCCATGATCAAAAACGAGACGCTCAAACACAACAGCGGTGAGACTTCAGGAAATACACGGGATTTTGTTTGAGGTGTCGAGATCTCCCGCTTTTATTTTAACCTGCCTCGTAACGTTTCTTTTCCCTCCAGGCGATCTGGACATCACCGTTGTGTCCAACTACATCGTACAAAGAAAGGAGGTTTATCCGTCTGTTGAAGGACGCATCAAGATCCTCAACTCGGCTCCCGGACAGACCGCTTCGCTGGTTTTACTGTCACTGGCGCTGATCTGGGCTCTGTGTGGGAACATGTACGACTGAATCCACCCGGAAAACACAGAAGAGTCTGTTTTTATAAACTACATGCGAAGATGAAGCAGTACCAGCTCTGATGGATGTGATCCTACAGGACTGACAAAAATATCTGACCTTTTATTATCATTTTAAAACAGAAGGGAAACTCCAGCAGCCACACGTTTTAAAAACTCTTCCTGAAATCTGTTTGGACCAAGTTTGGACAAAACTTTTAAACTTTTTTTTTGTTAGTTTTAATCTAACGGCGACTAAAGCTGCAGCTCCACTAATGACCACTAAGACCTGTTCTGAGCTCAGCGGATTTCTCTCTCACTTTTTCCAACTTTTCACGTGTTTTTTGTTTTTTTGGCGTTGATTTTGAAAAAAAAAGATAAAATGCTCGTCTCAGTCAGTGTTGCAGGACTAGAGTCCAGGACTCAGACTCGAATCCTAAAACCCTGACTGAGACGCGGGACTCAGGACTTGCCTTGGACTCGAGCGCTGACTGTGTTCAGACTCAGAAGTTGGAGACTCAGACTCTTTGTTAGTTTTTTGTAAGATGCCGTAATAACTCAAAGCAAATAAACCTCCTTTGAAACAGTAACAGTTGTCATTTGTGTCTGATGTCGACCTTTTTATTTGTGTGTCGGCTCTTTGACTCGGACTTGAACACTTGGGACTCGAGACTCGACTCTGGTAGTAGTTTTAGCAGGATACTGAAGGTTTAAAGAAATCTCAGCAGCTGACCTGGTAATGTTGATCCTCTTAGATAAAGTTTTCTGATTCTTCTGTGCGATCAGGAGGTAAAAAATAATTTTCACAGTCTCACCAGAAAGTCGACAGAAACAACTCAAATGTTTTTCTAAAATCGTATAAATATCTTTTACTGTTTGTCGGATTTTTAGCCAATGAAGAATTTTTCAGCAAAAAACATGTGATCTGTGAGTCACAGCAGCTTTTACCCCCTAAACGCTGATTCAGGTCAAGTCGGCTCGTTGTGTCCCAGCACCAGCAGCAACCAGTGACAGGATGGAGGGTTTTAATGCCTCATCCAGCAGCTTCAAGCTCTAGTTAAGTATTGTTTATATGTCTGTGGTATTTTGAAACCCTGTTGTGGAGGCCAGTTCCTCATCAGCCGGTTGAATGTTTTTTTCCGACAGTTGTTTTCTTTGCCATTTCATTCAGGTTTGGTTACTAAGTCTGAATTTGGCAGAAACACAGGAAGTATTTGACAAACACCTTCAAACTGTCCCAGCTCATACTGGAAGTGAAACATGAGTTCACTCCAGCAGCGTCCAGCAGACTCTCTCTCTCTCTCTCTCCTCCGCCTGTGGCATCCACAGAGTCTTTACCCCTCGGTGAAACCCCCGTGTCGAGTGAACAAGGCCTCCTCTGTGAGAGGGATCTCCCCAACAATGTCTGCTGCGTGTTAATGCTCCGGAACTCCTTATTTAGTCGCTTCAGTGAGCCACGACGCAGCTGGCAGCGGCCGGCGCCGCCATCAGCTGCCAACTGCATGAGAACGGCCACATTATCACTGACTGGAAACTGTTCTCGCTCCGCTCTCAGGACTTCTGAGAAGAGAGGAGGACACACAGTTGGCAGCCGTCACATGTAGAAATCAGGCTGAGTCAGGACACAATTTTTAATTTTTTTGTTTTTTACAGACCTGTTTTATATTGAATTATAAGTTTAACCACAGTTTTATCCTGAGTTTAAAATAATAGGTTTGGTTATAAATCTCTCACTAACAGAAAATGTATCTCTAACTCTAAATCCCTATACTCTCATACAAGGGAGAGGCCTGGCCTGGAGTTTGGCTGAATATTATGAGAAATGAATTGAAAAGTCTTTCCCAGAAACAACTTCTCTGTTGCTCTGGACCTCACTGCTCTCACCGGAATATGTTCTACCACAGAAATAGTTCTCATGAAAACTGTTGGCAGTGGGTTCTGTTAATGGACAGAACAAACTACAGATCAAATAACACAGAGCTCACAGTGGACCACATCCTCAGTACAGTTGGAAGCAATTAGCTGATTTGAATCTATTCCTTCAGTTTAAAGAGTCATTGCCATTCACTGTGTAGCTGGTTCATTTTTTTTCCTAAACCAAGTGAACGCATCACCACTCAGATTTGTCAGTAAGTCAATGTTATTTTTATTTTTAAACAGATGAATCATCTTTAAAGTTTCCACTGGGTAAAAGAAAGACATTGTTCCTTAACAGATTCTGTGAAGTCAGTTTTCTTGATCATTTAAGGAAGCTGACGTATTCCTTTGCTGATCACTCTTGTTTTGGTTTGTTTTACAGTTTTTCCACTGGTACAGTTTCTAACAACTTGAAGCTTCAAAATTGACAGGTAAGATGTTAACGGTGGTGGAGGAAGTACCAACACTACAGATTCAAATACTCCATTACAAGTGTGTGAAACTTCTCGTTCGGCAGTAAAATATCCTTCCTCCAACAGTCGAAACACAAGCGCCCTTGGTTTATTGGCGACTCTAAAAGACTTTTTATGACTTACTATACTATGATGTTTTTTTATGATTATTTTTATGCTTAACTATACAATGACGTCTTTATGCTTTACTATCAGTGACGTTTTTATTACTTTTTATGCCTCACTATACTGTGTCATTTTATGACTTTCTTTGCCTTCTTATACTATGATTTATGTGATAGCTTTTCTAAGTAATGTGTTAATATTTTCATTGGCTCTGAAAGAACACACAGTAGACAGCTTTCACTGCGATGGCATCAATAAATATATATCTTTATTTGTGCATTAATAAACATTGGAATGTAGAGATGTTCATGTTGGAAATTGTTGAGTATTGCACGTCCATCATCCAGGATGGGGATGTAGTGTTGACTTCACATGAAGGTCGTCTCCTTCGCTCCCTCCTGAAAAACATCATATTATGCCATATTACTATACTATGAAATTTTTTTAAACTTTTTTATGCCTTACTATACTATGACGTTTTTTTTTACCTTTTTATGTCTTACTATACTATGACGTTTTTTTGACTTTTTTATGCCTTACTATACTATGACGTTTTTTTGACTTTTTTATGCCTTACTATACTATGTCATTTTATGACTTTCTTTGCCTTCTTATACTATGATTTATGTGATAGCTTTTCTAAGTAATGTGTTAATATTTTCATTGGATCTGAAAGAACACACAGTAGACAGCGTTCACTGCGATGGCATCAATAAATATATATCTTTATTTGTGCATTAATAAACATTGGAATGTAGAGATGTTCACAGATGTGTTGGAAATTGTTGAGTATTGCACGTCCATCATCCAGGATGGGGATGTAGTGTTGACTTCACATGAAGGTCGTCTCCTTCGCTCCCTGCTGAAAAACATCATATTATGCCATATTACTATACTATGACGTTTTTTTTTACTTTTTTATGTCTTACTATACTATGACGTTTTTTTTTACTTTTTTATGTCTTACTATACTGACGTTTTTTTTTTACTTTTTATGCCTTACTGTACTGACGTTTTTTTTTACTTTTTATGCCTTACTATACTATGACTTTTTAAAAACTTTTTTATGCCTTACTATACTATGACGTTTTTTTTACTTTTTTATGCCTTACTGTACTATGACGTTTTTTTTACTTTTTATGCCTTACTGTACTATGACGTTTTTTTTTACTTTTTATGCCTAACAATACTATGACTTTTTAAAAACTTTTTTATGTCTTACTATACTATGATTTTTTTTTCGACTTTTTATGCCTTACTATACTATGACGTTTTTTTGACGTTTTTATGCCTTACTATACTATGACGTTTTTTGACTTTTTATGCCTTACTATACTACTACGTTTTTTTGACTTTTTTATGCCTTACTATACTATGATGTTTTTTGACTTTTTATGCCTTACTATACTATGACTTTTTAAAAACTTTTTTATGCCTCACTATACTATGATGTTTTTTGACTTTTTACGCCTTACTATACTGACGTTTTTAAACTTTTTTATGCCTTACTATACTATGACTTTTAAAAACTTTTTTATGCCTTACTATACTATGATTTTTTTTTCGACTTTTTATGCCTTACTATACTATGACGTTTTTTTCGACTTTTTATGCCTTACTATACTATGACGTTTTTTTTGACCTTTTTATGCCTTACTATACTATGACGTTTTTTTGACTTTTTATGCCTTACTATACTATGACGTTTTTTTGACCTTTTTATGCCTTACTATACTATGATTTTTTTTTGACTTTTTATGCCTTACTATACTATGACGTTTTTTTTTACCTTTTTATGCCTTACTATACTATGACGTTTTTTTGACTTTTTATGCCTTACTATACTATGATGTTTTTTGACTTTTTATGCCTTACTATACTATGACGTTTTAAAAACTTTTTTATGCCTTACTATACTATGACGTTTTTTTGACTTTTTTATGCCTTACTATACTATGACTTTTTAAAAACTTTTTAATGCCTCACTATACTATGATTTTTTTTCGACTTTTTATGCCTTACTATACTATGACTTTTTTAAAACTTTTTTATGCCTTACTATACTATGACTTTTTTAAAACTTTTTTATGCCTTACTATACTATGACTTTTTTAAAACTTTTTTATGCCTTACTATACTATGACGTTTTTTTTACTTTTTATGCCTTACTATACTATGACTTTTTTAAAACTTTTTTATGCCTTACTATACTATGACTTTTTTTAAAACTTTTTATGCCTTACTATACTATGACGTTTTGTGACTTTTTTATGCCTTACTATACTATGACGTTTTTTAAACTTTTTATGCCTTATATAGTATGACTTTTTTTACAACTTTTTTATGCCTTACTATATTATGATGTTTTGTGACGTTTTTATGCCTTACTATACTATGTCTTTTTTTACAACTTTTTTATGCCTTACTATATTATGAGGTTTTTTTGACTTTTTATGCCTTACTATGATTTTTTTTTCGACTTTTTATGCCTTACTATACTATGACTTTTTTTTTTACTTTTTATGCCTTACTATACTATGACGTTTTTTTTACTTTTTTATGCCTTACTATACTATGACGTTTTTTTGACATTTTATGCCTTACTATACTATGACGTTTTTTTGACTTTTTTATGCCTTACTATACTATGACTTTTTTTTGCATTTTTTATGCCTTACTATACTATGACTTTTTCAAAACTTTTTTATGCCTTACTATACTATGATTTGTTTTTTTGACATTTTATGCCTTACTATACTATGACTTTTTCAAAATAAAAACATTTTTATGCCTTACTATACTATGACTTTTTTTAAACTTTTTTATGCCTCACTATACTATATTTTTTTGACTTTTTATGCCTTATATAGTATGACGTTTTTGTGTTAATATTTTCATTGGCTCTGAAAGAAAACACAGGAGACAGCTTTCACTGCGGTGACATCAATAAATATATATCTTTATTTGTGCATTAATAAACATTGGAATGTAGAGGTGTTTCCAGAGGTGTTGGAAATCGTTGTGTATTGCACGTCGATCGTCCAGGATGTGGATTCAGTGTTGACTTCACATGAAGGTCGTCTCCTTCACTCCCTGCTGAGAAACATAAAACACCTGAATTAAACCAGACACTCACATTCTGTTTTTTGCTTTTGTTCATCTGAAGATGAGCAGCTGAGTGCCAGATTTAAAAAAAAACCTAGATTTGTAAAATCAAACTCACAGTCATGTACAGAACAAACTGGAACTAGGTCGGACCACACTTCACCACTCACTGCTTTTGTTTCTGTCACTGAAGTTAGCTCTGTACAGACAAGCTAATGTTCTGTTGTCCGTTAAACAAGGCGTCAGCTGATAATCAGATCCAATACACAACATTTTTCTAATAATCAGAATCCTTATTTTGTCTGATCTGATTGCCGATTAATTAAATAAATACAATCATGGCGTCCTCTGAGAGGTTACTGCTCGTAGTTTGGCTCAGCGGCAACACACAAAAACTTACAGCAGA
>NW_019525498.1:1106798-1107628 GCF_002814215.2 Seriola lalandi dorsalis
CTGTCTCGTTCCTATTGGCTCAAATTAGGGTCAAAGTGATTTCCAGCTGCTAAAGTGATGTTCACAAATAATTCTATAGCTGTAAATCAATGTTTGTAAACCTGTAAAATAAAGCTACAGTGTAGGAAAAAACAGAGAGATGGATACAGAGCAGCAATTAATCAAAGCTGCAATAATGAAAGATTATCTGTACCGGCAGAGTGCAAATTATACTATGACACTAAGGGGAGATCAACTATTTCTCCAGGGTGAAAGGGAACCCACTACAGTCCAGGATTGTGCTTCAATGAACTGAGGTGTTGGGCACACATGTATATTAATACTGTCAATGACCCAACAGATAAAACTCCTGAATTCTTCAGTAAACACAAAGGAGGTGCCTATTATAAAAACTAAACCACCACACCGAATAAAAAAATTAAAAAATCCATATTGATGTCAAAACGTATCTCTATAATAATCCTCCATTGTCCCACTGCACATGACTGAGAACCAGTGTGTGCTAAAATTAAATCAAATATGACATTTTATATTGGTAATGAAATGACAAGTCAACATTGGAAATGAAAGGATGCATTAGCTAACAGTAGTTTGATAAACCGTAACTGTAAATTACTGTAACTGTAAGTGAAGTGTATTTAACAAGCTACATAATGAGCTACTGCTACAA
Source organism: Seriola lalandi dorsalis (assembly GCF_002814215.2). NCBI lineage: Eukaryota > Metazoa > Chordata > Actinopteri > Carangiformes > Carangidae > Seriola > Seriola lalandi. The sequence continues at coordinate 1,107,469 of NW_019525498.1, forward strand.
CACTTAGCCTATAGTCTTTGTGTGACACATGGCAGCAGAGACTTAAGGACAGAGCCGCGACACTTAGACACGAGACACTTAGAAATGGTACAGTCCAATTTAAGGATGACACAATTATATGAGTCCATGTCCCTCTCTCCCTTTCTTCTTACTGTAATTT
>NW_019525498.1:1107648-1127535 GCF_002814215.2 Seriola lalandi dorsalis
TCACACAGTGATTAAAAATTAAAAGTTTTGGTTTTAGGGGCAAAGAAGTGCTTTGAACAACAGCTGGGTGTGGTGAGTGTTTGCAGCTCACTCCAATCACACCCAGGTTTCTAAAACCGTCGTCATCAACTCTGTTGTTACCATGACATCCCAAACTGGTTTTTACATTTCTTTAAAATAGCACATCAGTCAGTGAGTTTTACAGGCTTCTATTCTTTAAGCTAAGCTAAGCTAACCACACTCTCACTCCAGCTCAGTAGTGAACATCGTAAATTCTCAAATAGCAGGAAGGGCCTTTATATGCCTCAACTGGAGAGAGAAACACGTCTGATTTATATTATGTTCAATCATGTTTTAAGAAGAATTTTATACAGACAAATGTATTTACTCCCCCTCTCATGAAAAAGGCTTTCCAGAGAACAGAACATGTCCCTTTGCTGTGAAACACTGGGGGGAATTGATACTGACAATATGAGGAATCTCCTACATCAGGTCCTGTTTTAGTCTCCTGTTTATTTCCATCTGCTCTGACTGTGTAAGAATTCATGGTACACAGTCTCAAACATCACAGTGAGCTGTGTCTCCTCCTGTAACGTTTCTTTACATTCTCCACTGTCACTTGTTTACCTTGCTGAGTTCAGGAAACAGCTCCTGCACCGCGATGTCCAGCAGGACGTACGTCATCTGAGGACACAGAGACAAAATCACAAACCACTGCTGTTAGAGAGGAAACTGTTGGTTTTATTCTACCTGCCACGTCTTATTTGACCTTAACGTTATGTTGTTCTCGCAGCCATATCACATCTAATTGTCCTACTTTACTCTAGGAGCTTTTAGTTTCCTACCTCTGATGCACATAAACATTCATGTGTATCTGAGTCTATATAAAAGTGTTTCTGTATATATGTGAATGTTTTGTGCATATATATCTTTTATGTTTATCGATTCTTTAGTTTGAACACAAATAAATAATAATAATAATAATAATAATAATAGTTCTTGTTCAGTCTTCTAACATTTTAGGACTTTTATTTTGTTGAATTTTATTTTGTAGAAAAAGGTTATCACAAAAATCCAACAGGAACTCAAAGATTTTCAAACAATACCAAGCAGCCCTGCCTCAGGAAGTCTGGTTTATTTTAACAATGTTATTATAATAAGTCCTTTTTATTAAATAATTGTATCTGTGTCTCAGTCTGAGACATTACAACATGATAGAAATAGAGAAACAGAAGAACTGCACCAATCAACAGTCAACACCTGAGACAAGTACACACATGTATTAAAACCACTGGATACCTGAAGTACAGGATGTTTGTCAGGTTGAATCGAAAGAATAATAAAGCTTCACCAAACTGACATTTACTGCAGCTCTGTTGTTTCCTATTGTCTCTTTACCTGCTTGTTGAGGAGCGGCTGCTGGAAACCGTCAAAGAGCAGCCGGATACCTTCGTACTTCGCCTCCTCGCCGATGCACTTTCCCACAAAGTCTGACACAAACAAACAAACACACACACATCTTCAATTTAATTAAGTTTTGTAACGTGGCTTTGAGCTGTTGGCAGAGTGTCCTGAGTATAAGAAAGAGGATGGTATTAGTGGTAGTAATAATAGGTGACAGCCTTGTCCAGTGTTTTAACGTATAATACACCCAAAATGAATTAGTGGGATATTTTTATCTGTGCTGAAATCTCACCATTACACCTTTTTATTGATGTTTTGATGCTTTTCACGGATGTTTTTTGGGATGTAAATCATTTGATGTGTCCTGTGGTCACCTGTATGCAGCAGCCACTATGATTTATCTTTAATGTCTGTTCAGTCCATGTTCCAACCTACTTGTCTGGAACTTGTCTATGATAACAGAAACAAGAAGTGTGTGTGAAGTAGTGAAACTAGAGCCTCACTTTTTCTGATAAACACAGGGCTGCACCTGGAATCAGCTCCGGTGTTAAAGCTGAAGTGAAACAACCTTTTTTCTCATATCACAACTGTATTTTATTAAACAACATAAGTCAGGAATCAGCTCATTGTTTTAAACATCTTTATCCTGGTTAAATCTCCATTAACTAAATATTTTTTTTTATATTAAAAAGAAGGAACTTTTAGCTCAAAGATTTGGTTTTCTGAGATATTTACTGTAAAGTTTAGTCTCATCACTCTCAGCAGACAGACAGTGCGAGAGCAGCTGGGGAACACAGTGCAGCATTTAGCAGCTGAAGAGACAGATAATGTTTTCAAGAGTTGGTAGAGACCAAACACAGAGCGAAAAGAGGGAATATTAGATCACAAACGAAACTCTAATGGGATAGTAAGTTGCTCTGTTTCCATCATATTTACTACATCACCTGCAGAGTGTGATAATATGTCAGTAAAACATGAGCTGAACAAAAAATCCATTAATGCTGCTTTTAAACTGCATTAGGACAGAAAACCTCCAAAGCAATCTGACGGACACGGCTCTTATAATGGAAGGAAAACTGATCAAACCGACCTGGTAAATACTTCATCATCTCCTCGAACGTCTGCTTGGCTCTGACTTGTTTGTCGTCGGTGGTTCGCTCCTCGCCGTCCTCACAGAACACAGCGTCTGCAGGAAGAAACAACGACATGAAGAGAACAGAAAAATAAAGTTTGATCCGTCAGAGCTTCTCCTCCCTGTGACCTCGTGTCTCTGTCCTTCTGTCTGTCTCCATCAGTCAGTGACAGAGGAGAGGGAAACTGTCTCTACCAACTTTTTCATTTACTGAATTCTGATCAAGAAATTCTAAACTGTCCTTCAGATCTGGAAAAAAATATGGGAGGAACTGGAGTTTTGTTTCATTGGAGCCGATGTAGAGCAGCCAAATACACTTTGGTGACACTGAACAACCTTCGTTGGAAGAAGTTCTTTCACTAAAAGTAGAAATACTGGATGTAAAATATATTCACAAGAGGGTGTTCCACATTCAAGTACACTTACATATTTATAACACTTATAACATAGTGTTTTATTAATGCTGATTCCTTATGCCTTGGCAAATGTGGCTTTAATCTAAAAATGTATTATATCTTGATATGTTTAGAGCATAAAATCTGAATCTGAAAACTGTATCTTTTAAATAAAAGTGTCTTTTTTACATTTACGTGTGAAGAGAAGTGAAGCAGCATAAAAATAAAGAGACCTTAGAGATGTTACCTGAGTGCTGTGCTGCAATAAATGTACTTATTATTATACAATAATAACAAAAGCTTAGTGGCCCCTCGTGCCATGATTTATTTAAGAGTAAAATATCTTTACATCAGGAGTCTGAGCCACTGACAAAGAAACGTTAGCTGAAGTCTGTTTTCCCTGAAATGGTGGTTGGAATTATATCAGCAGGAAGAAAATGGACCTTAACTCTTTAACACAAACACGTCTTTAGTAAGAAGCAGTTTCCCACCTCTGAGCTGTGTGATGAGGGACACCATGCGGTGCTCCTGGAGGATCTGCTGCAGTTTGGACTGCATGTACTGGTCCATGTAGGCCTCGAACGTGTTCTTGAACAGGATTCTCCCGGCGGCCAGAATGTGATGCAGCCAGTCGGGCATGTGGAACACCACTCGACCTGTCAATCAAAACATCTGCATCTGAGGATGGAGCGCTTTGCTGTGAGCAATCAGCTCCCAGGAAGCTGTTTTTGAGAAGAATATTGCATTTCTCACGTACAGCTGTAAAATGACTCTCAGATTCTGGGTGTTTTTTCATAAGGAAAAAAACAGGATGAAAGTAAAAATCTTCCCAGTGAAGTTGAGTGATTTACAGATGTGATGATTGAGGACGTCATTAAGACATCTGACACCTTTCAGTTTATGACTGCGGACATGGAAACATCTGGAGAGTGAGAGCAGGTGCAGCTCTCACTCTTCATCCTGTGTCATTATCAAACCTCATGTTAGTAATTTCATTTGACTTTAAAAGCACATATAAAACACGGTGACAGCTGAATGGAACCTGATCGTCACCTGGTCATCTGAGTATAAATGCATCATTTTTTGCTCCTCCCTAGTGAAGCTATGTCAGTTAACAGTCTGTGTTTGCTGTAATAACGTCTGTCCCCTGTGATAACGGCAGCTGCTCCTCGGAAATGAAACAGAAATGAACTCGTACAACACAGTAAGAGGAGAGAGGTGTTACAAACTGACAAGCTGTTGCATGTTTAGTTGAGTTTTATTAAACGCACCATCACCATCACTTACCGACGTACATCATGTAGTCATACATGCCATGAACAGTGAGCAGCTCCATGAAGTAGTTGGGGTTGGCTCTCCTCTCCGAACTCTCTGACAGGTTTGCGTTGTTCTTGAACAGGCTGCTGAAGAGCTGCAGGTGAAAATGAATCATCAGGAATAAAGTAAAAAGAAAATAAAGAATCACACGACACCAGATGTGAATTATTCATCTACAGGGTCTGATCACGTCTAACGTCGAGAGAACGACTGAAGATGTAGCAAGAATTTAACTGGTAATTCTGTTTTAAAGATTAAGGCTGGAGTGCTTCTTTATTTTAGTACTATCAACAAATCCCATGAAAACCCAAACCAACTATGTGTCTGACTTCTCCACTCTTAATAATTAAAACCACATCATTGCTCTACAGTGTGTGTTCATGGTGAAGGAAAGTATCAGTGCAACAGTGAGCTCAGAAGAAAAACTTCTACCAGGCTGTGATACTTTACTATATAAAGAAAAACATACTGTATTATTATTTTCTCCCAGCCATCCACCCCCTTTATTGTGCTAACAAGACACACAGGCGACAACCCTTCATTTATCCAAACTGTCTCCATGGAGACAGTTAAGCTTAATCATGAAAACAAACATGACTATTCTTTCCTGGGAAAAGAGGATGTTCCTTTTCCTCTCAGATCTGAGCAAATGGAACTTTTCATTCTCTGGAGATCAACAGCAACGTTGCCAATAACAAAACCTCTGCTCTGGTTTCAGCAGGAGAGAGACGTTTACTGAGCCTGGTGTTTATTTCACCTTCTTGTTGTTCTCTGCCGTGGGGCTGAGGATGGTCAGCTCCGGCCGGCTGGGTTTGGGTTTGGGCGACTCGCAGGAGTTGAAGAACGACTGGATGAAAGGCTCCAGGTTCTGTCCTCTCTGGAAAACACAGTTTCACAGTGTTTAATACCACCTTCATCATCATCATCATCATCATCATCATCATCACCTTGTTGAACTAGCTACAGCACTAACACCTGGTGTGTGTCGGCAAACTGAAGAGTGAAATAGAGACACCTTAACACCACTTAACCATCGTGGCCAGATTCCAGCCTTAGTGATGAATCTCTAACAGGCAGAATAATAACGCACAGATGCTGGAAATATATCTATTTATTTAGTTTCTTTCTAAGATTTAAATGAGAAGGTAAAGTTCAGTAAATCTGAAGCAGCAGCAGGAAGCCTGTTAGCTCAGTATGAAGACTGGAAACAGGAGAGTAGACTTTAAATCTACATGGAGGTAAGGAAGGACAAATAAATCATCTTTACAACAGAGTTTCAGCTCACCTCCTTTATCAGCTTCCCTGGTACAGACTTGAAAATTTTCCCTGTGAAACAAAAACTCTAATTAGTTAGTAAATAACGCTGGAAATATGAAGGAAAAGTGAAAGTACTGATCACTGAAGAAAAGGCAGAAGGACGTGAACAAAGAAAGAGGTCAGAGGTCAGAGAGGCCTGGCCAGCTAAAGGCCAGTTCAAAGACACTATGACCTGATGGAAAATGTGAAAAATATATTTATTCTGTGGCAGCACGTCTGGGTGACATGATTGTAATCATTGTACACAATATTCATAACAACGTTTTCTTACAGCAGGGCAAAGGAAATAGATGCAAAGTCACATGTAGAATAATTTAACTGAAAATCAAGTAACTAGAGACCAAAACAAAAGCATGAATGACTGACTGTATTAGTTTTAAATTGAGGTTTTCCTTATGGAATGATAACATGATGAATTTATATCATCACAATTAATGTGTTTTCCCTTAAATCTGACTGAAGACATCTTACATCTCTGTAGTAAGACTCGTGCTCTCCAGCTCCTGGAGGGAATATATATTGCTACTTACCAAGGTTGACATCAGGCAGCATCCTGTCCAGGAACTGAGACTCCATGCTATGAGGAGACAGGAAGTCTGCCAGCAGCTGACTGTTACTGAGCTCTGGATGCTGCAGGAGCCTCTGGACACAAACACAAACACCAGGAGCTTTAGTTGTTTAACTGATGTTCTTCCTCAGAATACAAGCTTCAACATCTGCCACCAGGCCACGTACAAACAGAAAAACACTCCTGTATGCATCTACACAATGAGTGAGAATAAATAAGAAATTCTTATTTCCTCTAATCATGAGACAATTTTGATTTGTAAGGGAAACTTTTACATGTGTAAACATTAAAACGTTGTTACTTGATTTTAAATGTTCATAATTAAAGTAAACACCCTTGACTCAGTCATTTAATATCTCCCTAACAATGTTTTGTTTTACTGCCCTCTGGTGCCAATATACAAATGTATAAAGCACTAAAGTTAAATTCAGTTAATGAGACCTCACGAATCTCTGCGAAGTCTTACAAAAACAATCAGACTTCACACCAAAGAGCCATTAAACAGCAAAAACTAGAAAAAAATACACTGTAATTATTAACTCCAATAGATATTCATGTTAGTGTCCAGGTGGAATACCTGCAAATATTCCTCAAACTCTTCCCTTTTTGATGAGAGGAATTCATAATTCTTTGGTCCGATGATTCTTTTGGATGGAAGCTGTGCATCTGCAAATGTGCCTGGAAAGAAAACATTTAATATGAGACACAGTTTGGAGACGCATGATGGAGCTTTAATATAAAGGGAACATCACCAACAAAAAGCAGCTAAAACTTTACCGTGGAATTCAGTGAGTTTGGATTCTAGTACGTAGAACTCCATGTATCTTCTGTAGACCGACCACTTCTCAGTTTCATGACCGACTACTAAGAACAAAAGAGAATCGCAACATGGTCACGTGCTGATCAGGGATCAGATGAGCTGCAGCACGGCTGTTAATTAGACAGACGACGGCGCAGACCGAAGCTCTCACCTTCCTTCCTATCGTTGCGTTCCACATCGATGCAGAAGACGGGGATCCTCTCCCTCTTGACCTCGTCGTCATAGATGTCGATGTAGGGGATGGTGATGATCCAGGCCGACAGGTTCCTCTGGGTGCCCGGTGTGCCGGCCGGCTCGGCGGGGGAATCGTCCTCCATCACGACGGTGGCCTCCTCCACCTGCAGCAACAAGAAGAGTCAAACAGGAACAAATGACACTGTCAGACTCATAAATGAATTCAGGCAAATATTTAAGATACGATATTACCTGAAGTGTGTGGGGGTTATTTTGGAACAACTAATTTTAAAGAAAATAAATCACAGTCTAATTAAAATCTTACAGTTCCTGCTAAACCACATTCACATGGAAAAAATATGTCATCAAGAAACAGATCCATCATGATCCTGTGTATTTTTGTTTATGTTTTAAATACAGTACATGTGCATATTTTTGTAGGACTGGATGACACAGTTGTTAATGGAAAAATGGACTGATTGAAAGAAGGAATAAATGAGTGCGGAGGCACGAAGAGCGGCCGAAGTGTCGCTGATTCTCATCACAGCTTGATGTTTTCAGAGCACAGAAGCAGCTGTCTAACAAAGAGGCGACTAATCAATAATCCATTTTCACAAAGGTCATTTGTGATCAGAAAAATTTTCTTATTAATTGTTATTTCTTTAAAAAAAATTAAAGTGAAAATCTTAATTGTATTGTCTTAGAGAAATTTCTACTGAGCACAAACCAAGGGTCGTAACATCATCGCCGAGTCTCTCACTCACCAAATCGTCGTCAATCTCGTTCATGGCGCTCGGCGGCAGCATGGCACCCTCCATGGTCGTGCTCTTGAACACACCTTTGATTTTGTTGCCGATTCTGCTGATGCCGAACGACTCCCCTCGCTTTGACGTGTTTCTAGAAGAGAACAGAGAAAACGAACTCAGACTTTTTTTCCTGTCACATGCTTCTATCTTCACGTCTCTGCTATTAACTGCTCTGAAACGGTTCCCTCTTCCTCTGCTCTGTTGCTGGTCCTTGAAGATAAATATTCATCTATCACATTTGTAAAAATCACCTGACAGAGCCTTTCACTCTGCACCATGTGACAATTGAAACGCTGCATCAGGTGTGCAGCACACGTGCAGTAAAACAGGACGGCTGTGACAACTACAGGCCTTTTTCATCCACCGGCCGCAGCAGCGCGTCGCTCCTGAAAGCTCGTGTGTAATTTGCAACCAAGCTGTTTCTCTTTGACACTGCATGCCAGCATGCATCATAATGCATTCTGCTCTTTGCATCCAGCAGACTCTGTGCAGACAGGTGACATGCCGAACACCTACTTACCTGTTTTCTTCCAAACTGAAGCTATTTCTGGAATAAGACGCACAAGCAGCTAATGACGGTTTGGACAAAACTCGTACAATAAAATGAACTGTCATTATGAATGAATCAAAACCTCACTATGACTATGAAATGAGCCGGTTCACCTTACTGTTCAATAATTATGGCGCTGATCATATAATGTGCATCAATAAGATCTCAATTCATTTTTAAATTTCTGTTTTCTGTGATTTCCACATGAAACAAACCTGTTGATTCTTGAGTTCCTCGTCAGAGACTCGGCTCCTCTCAGCAGGTGCCTGAAGTACTGAACACAGAGAGGAGACAGTCAGTGCAGTCCTGGCCTCAGTGTACCTCTAATGTTTTATAACATGACTCACTAGTAGCTAATGTGATGTAGTTAAAAGCAAAATATTGCAATGTAATGTCGTGAAGTAGAATCACTAGATGGAAATATTCCAGTATCTGAAACAAGTACAAATATAAATATGCTTCGTTACCTTTCAACACTGACAAATACTCTAAGTCTATATTTTGAATACACAGTCACTCAGTGTCTTCATTCCTACTCTCGGTTACTTGTGAAAGCAAAGCTCTTACTTCATCGCTGTGGCAGAACATGGGGGTGAAGACTCTCTCCAGCAGAGACAGCACATGTTCGTACGCCTCAAACAGGCAGCGCATGGTCTGCAGCTTCACCACACCACCGTACGGACCTTTAGCAACTGAGAGGGAGGACACAGGGAGCTTAAATCAAACCGCTCTCTGTGTAGAAAGATGGATCTTTTATGGTGGAAACAAACAGGAAGGAAACTACACGGGTTTGTACACAAGCAGCGCTGCGTTCTAAATTGTTTATAGAGGAACTTAACACCAGGCTGAAAGCAACGTATCACTGTCCTGTCTGTTTGACCTCTGACCACAACCAGCGGTGATGTCACAATGTCCTGGAGTACACCTGTACATCACTGCAGCCAGGTGAGTAGTGAAATCACTGGAGGTCAGCAAAAGTTAAGTCCTTCTTTAATTATCCCACAAGTCCAGTGAACACTTTCTCTACAGATCCACTTTTGGTTTTGTAGGTTGTATGTTTTTGATGGCAATGCATGAATGATAATATCAAAAGTGTTCAGTAAATTAGCATTAATCATAATTATTAATTAGTCTATAAATACAGAGATATTCACTTCAACTGCTTCAGGATCATCAAACCGTCGTGGAAGAGACACATCTACAAAAACCTCCATCACCTCAGTGTTTTAAGAGATTCTGACTGTCTTCAGTGAACTGTGAAAAACACATTAAGGCTGAGTTATGACGTCGTGAGTCCACAGCTGCTCTGCTTTAAAGCCAAAAAAAGAGGAAAGCCCAGCACCATGGTGACGGTCGTATCGTCTTACTGTTCTTTATCTCTTCCACGATGAACGGGTCGAAGCTGATCTTGTCGATGCTTTCGTCCAGGCAGTAGGTCTCGTAGATGTGCAGCACCTCGCCGTGCAGACGCTGCAGCTCGGAGTCACTCAGCTCCGGACTCAGGATCTTATCGTTGAACTCCTCTGGAGGAAAAACTCAACATATCACCTTTCTATCCCAGAGTTACTCTCACGGTTTTTCATCAGTGCAAAGAAACGCATGTCAGGTTTGTTTCCAATAACTATGGAGAAATAACTCTTCGGGATAAGGGGGTTAGAAACTGGATGGATTCATAGATGAACCAGTTAGTGGTTACTTGGAAACACAGAGGTCCGGCGGGTTATCCAACTACTTAACTTTGATTGCAACAGGCTTTCAAAGCTAGTTATTATTTAAAGATAATCTAGGTTACCAAGCCATTAATAAATGATTAAATGTGCAGCAACATTTTCTGCATGTGTGACGGTTGTTCTCACCCACAGCGAGGCAGAACTGCAGCACATGCACAGCTCCTTCCTGCTTCAGGAAGTTTATGAAGCGAAAGAGGAGATCCTGCTGATTCCTGATCTCCCTCAGCTCCATCTTCAGCACCTGCCAAGCGGAGACAGACGTCTAGTTGTGCACATCACAGAAGAAATAAAAGACGACACACAGATCCACAGAATAGGAAGTGGCTGGTTGGACTAAATTAAATCTGTGAAGTCTCGTCCTCCCTCACAGAGATACTCACCGACGGCTTTTTGTTGCTGACGTCGGCGAACTTCTGTAAAAATGGAACCAGGGAAGACGGAGGTTCTGTGGCTGGTTCTGGCTGCAGATGCAGGAGATATTTAAATGAGCAAAGTAATGAGATGATTTAGAAGTTGATTTATCTGAACGTACATGACTCAGATATAAGGAAACAGTCTCACTTACTGGAGTGTCATCAACGAATATGAGCACCATGAGGTTCACAGTATCCTGGACAACAAAGAGAAACAACAGGTTCTCTTACAGTCCTGATTTAATTGCATTAAAATGTCTAAATAATTAACATCAAGTTATTTTCTTGAGTTACTTCCCTGTGTAGCACCAGGCTATTTTATGCAGTTAGGAGGCGTTATTAGAGCTGTAACATCACCACTTTAATGGCCAGATGAAGTGTTTCTCCACCTGTCTGTGGTTTCATTTGGTGAAGCCAAACACTCTCCACTAATTTCAAGTTTTACAGGATTAAAAGAAGAATACGAGCAGCTCATTCGTTAAACTGTCAACACACATAGTCCTGTTCTACTCACAGGGTCAGCCATGAAGTCCATGGTTGGTAGGATGACAGATCCGGCCATCACCTCCCGCAGCAACAGAGCCAGAGACCTGAGCCAAGACAAAAACCACTGGTTACAACTTTTACATTTAAGGAGACAGATCTTCCCAAATTCAAAGTCCAGCCTGGGAAGGAGGTTGGTCAGTCTCTGTTTGTGTCTCCCTACCTGCAGTCTGTGGCTTTGGGAGGCATGACGTAGGGAAACAGCATCTCAGTCAGCTTCCTCAGGTAAAACAGCTCGTCTTTCCGGCTGCGCAGAGCAGTGTGAAGTTCGGGGCCGTATTCATCCAGAGCTGCCTGCTGTAAACCCTCCACACTGTTCACTGCAGACACACACACACACACACACACACACACAATATAACATCACAACACAGTGGATATTAAACCCAGCATCACACAACTGGGCTTAAAGAACATATGAACACCTCCTGCCAGTTCTCACAGGTTTGCTGTGTTTGATAACTGGTGTAAGACGACGTAACAACCTGACAAATAAAATCAGACCACACACACGAGGTGGAAACACATTTTCACTTATCAATTTGGCTGCATCATCAAAGGTCACTCATTTTTATCGTTGTACAGAGGTTAACTGTTTCAGTTCTAGTTCAGTGGAGAGAAAACTGTCACCATTTCCAGATTTATAGCTAAACTGTCAGCAGTCAAACCTGAAGTTAAAATTAAAAAGAGAAACGATTAATATTAATATATGCAAGAATGTGAAAGTGAATATATGTACTTACCTTTTTCTCGAGCTTTTTCAATAATTTCAATGTGCTTCATTGCAGCTTTCATCACTTTGTCTGCAAACACAGCGGGGATGTCGACCTGCCAAAAAGATGTCCCGAATCAGTGAAACGCACAAAAGAAATAACAAGTAAACTGCGACTGAGAACACTTCACAGTTAGCCTGCGACCAAAGTTTCATCATGAATGAACAAACATCAACAGAAGATGGTAAACTCAGTGCTGTAAGTAAAAACGTACTGATTTAGAATGTGTTTTGTTTGCACCTAAATCTGCATGATTGTGAGACTTTACAACCTCCTGGTGTTTGCAGCATAATTGGATATGAGCGGACCAGAGCCGTGTGCAGGAGAGTGAGAGAACCATGAAATTGTTTTCCGGTGACACAATAACCTGCATTTGAGTTTTCTGACCTTCTGTGTAAATTAGTCTTTGAAAAACCATCATGAAAAACCAGGATTGCTGCAACAACATCAAGTCTTTTACGAGAGCACATCAAGCTAAACATCTGCTAACTGCTCCATCTTTGCTGAAGAGTGATTAAGCGTCACCTTCTGAGCTCGGCGGACGAGCACTGAAGCGAAGAAGCGAAAGGTCATCCTCAGTTCGTCAACACATGCTTCATCATCTGTGATGTCCCTGAAAACCAGAGGAGGAAGTTTAAAAACAAACTCCTACATAAGTCTGTAAAAATCCACCTTCTTCAGACGATAAAACACTCTGGGATTTCTCTTCATACCTGTACCAGGGGTAGACAAAGTTCTCCAGCACTAACTCGAACACCTGCAGGATGGGGACAGAACAGGTCAGATCAGATCAGAAGGTTGAGTCGATGTTTTTCAGAGTTTTGTCAGAATGTCAGAGACATTTTTTCTGTATAAAAACCGCTGACGTTGAACCATCCATCGACCTACCTCTGCTACTGAAGCGTCCACTTTTGAATTAACCTTCAGCTCCAACCATGGCTGGTAATTTTCAAGGAGCAGCGTCGGCCTGCAAAGAACAAAATATTTGTGCATGTTCTTAGTGCCTGTTTCTTGAATGAACACTTGAAAAACACAGTGATCATAAGCAACACCAGAGTGGAATCCACTCCAGGTAAAGTCCAAACACTAGTGACTGCTGTCAGAGGCTGAAAGGAGGTTATTCAATAAAAACCTCTACAGTCAACAAACAAGATTTGTGATGGCTTAAAGAACCCCTTGTCTTTTGTTTTGCTTTCTGTTTTTGGTAATTGTAATTTGCCTGTTTTCAGTTCCTTCATCCTGTTTGTCTGTGAGGGGGAACTTCACTTTGAACTGCCTCTGGGTCTGGAGTCATTGATGCTGTGTGTGTCTGTAAGTCATCCATTATTTATGACATTAAACAACACAGATAAAGTGACTTTATCAGAAGCCCATCATCATTAATAATGGCTTGGGTAGAAATGTATCTGTCCTCAGCAGCACTGTTTAACAATATCCACTAGGTGGCAAACTAGTGCAGAATGTACTTGTGCTTTTGAAATGTCAATAACATGAAAAAATAATTTAAAGAAAGGAATCATATCATTCATTATCACAATTATCTTTGATTATGGAAAAGTGGTAGAAGAAGAACTTGATTAAAAGTATGAAAACAACTATTTAAAAATACTCCATCACAACTGAAGGTCCTGCATTCAGAATCTTCATTACGTAAAAGCGCAGATCAAAACATACTGAAGGTATCATAAATAAACATTTTCATTATCTAGCAAAAAGGTGTATTGAGACAACGTTATATTATTTAATTATAATTACTGATTCATTAATGTGTGAGCAATGTTTTACAGTTAAAGTTGGTTGAGACAGAGCTGATTTAAGTACTTTATATTCTGCTACAACACATCGGCGTATGTAAAGTCTTTATCAGCCAAGTAACTAGTAACTATAGCTGCCAAATTAACAAAGAGGAGTTGACCAGCAACATTATCTGCTTGTGAACGTACCGGTGACGTTTGCACTTGACCTTCCCACACACAGCACAGCTGTTGCCCAGAGGAAACAGCTCCTGCTCCTGCTGCTGCTGCTGGAGGAGAAAATATAAATCATCAGTTTAATTTAGTGTTAAATCGAACACTATAAAATATCATCAGCTATTTTCTCAGCTGCCACTTAATCACTGGAAACATCTCCATGTAAGGAAACAACACACTCCTCTACAGAGCGACCCTCATATAAATAAAACTCAACTTTAACACATGCAAGTTACAACCTACTTTGCTTCTTGGCTTTATGGTGAAGAGGATGTTTGGGAGAAGAGACTCTGGTCCGAGGGAGCAGTAGAAAGTGATGACACCAGCCAGGAACGACCAGAAGACCATCAGGATGTGGATATACCTGGAGGCAGATTATACAGCATTAAAAGTGACCTAATAACAGTGCTCAAATACAATGCAAAGAAACATTAATCAGCATTTAATCTTTGGCTCCTCCTTGTGGTCACTGTGTTTGTATTGCACCCATGACCATCCCCCTGGTGCCTTGAGTTATACAAGTAAAAATGCACAGACATTTCAGCTACGCCTTCTTCAGCATGCAACAGTCCTTCAGTTTCATGGTTGAGTCCTTTTTAAGTTTCACTTACAGCTGACATCAATCATTGACATTCTTTAATTTCATTATCTAAAATGTTATTTTGTACCCTGAATTGTTGCTGTTATTGAGAAATCAGTTTATTTGTCAAGTAAGCAGTGTACTAAACAATGATAATTACCAGGGTGTTTTTTGAATGCACATGGATACTGATTTAACCTTGGATTGATTATTGAACAAGGCTACCAGGCGCTAACCCAGGGACTCTGGGGACTGTAGGTTGGAGCCTCAGATTGAGGCGACTGATACTGTTTTTTAATGGGATGTCAATCAAAAAAATACAAAGAGAATCAAAACAGCACAAAGTGACGTAAAACAACCACTAAGAGACACAGAAGTACCACAAGGGAATACAAAATGACCATAAAGTGACTTAAAATACTAGACTTGAAATACTATAGGCATAACATGACCACAATGTGACATAAAACATCCTTAAATAGACACAAAATGAGCACAAAGAGATGCAACGTGACCATATAGTGACGTAAATCAATTGCACAGAGACAAGAGACTACTACAAGGGGATGCAACATGACCACATAGTGACATAACACAACCACAAAGTGATGTAAGCAGCCACAAAGGTGTAAAACAACTACAATGACTTTCTCCTATATAGGGAAGCTTCTACATGTCTGTGCTCAGGGCCTCGGTGTGTCAGTCTGTCCATGGACTAAATAGTGAATTCAACTTGAAACATAACTGTTAATTAATCAGGTTTAAAGAATGCATGCAGGTGACTAATGACAGCCTTTAATCTAAACGTGAGAGTCCAGATTAAACACAAACAACAACACTGGGTGAAACAGATAAACAGCTCTGCTCTGATCAGGTATCAGCAGCAGGTCACACTCCTCCAGACATCACATGACCCACCACCCAGTGTTTCAGCTGATAATCTGACACTCCCCAGCTCACTTTATCGTTTAACATGTTACCTGTTGAGCAGCACGGTGAGAGAGAGCATGCACAGCAGCAGGAAGCAGAAGACCGGGTACTGCCGTCCCGCTTCTCTCAGCACGTCGATCTTCAGTCCCCGCTTCAAATCCTCCACATACGTTAAAATACCTGCCATCCTTTCAGCGGAGCTGTGGGCGGGGGAAACACATTTCATACAAGTTAACACTAAACGGGCACGTTTTGGTCTGTTTAAAGCATTAAAAACCTACATATAGTGAAGTTACCCGTCTGAAAATCAAGTTTAAACCATGTCGAAGTTAGCTAACCCGAGTCGTTTTAGCTAGGTTAACGGTTAACGTTAGTTTTCAGGTCAGCGGTTAACGCTTTAACTTACAGCGACAAGACTATCGACGAGCTTCTTCATATAATAAAACACATCTTATCCATAGGTGAAGTCTTCGGCTGGTGGCCAGACCAGTCCTTAATTCAAGTTACTTTCTTCAATTGCGAAAGTTTTTACTTCATGTTTTCCATTTTTTGAAAGTCCCGACCGACTTCCTTGACAGATGGAATGTTTTCTAATCCACCCGGGTTGCCAGATCTGTCGACGGAAACAAGTAATAGCGACTTGTTAACGGCCTTAAAAATAAAAGGTTTGTTTGTAAAGACGAAAACCTTCTTCTACTCTTGAAACCAAATTTAATGGGATTACATGGCAAACAATAGTAGGTTAATCAGATTGAGTTTGCAAGCCCACAATGTAATCACCCATTATTTTGAAATAGATAAAACGAATAGGTTCTTTTTCATGAAGAACTGTCTTATTTAACTCTACAAAACAGGGTTAATATCAGAAAAAAATATTTTAGAAAAATAGCAGCACAATTTCCCAGAGCCCAGAGTAACATCTTCAGACATTGTTTTTATTTCGATAAACACATAGTTAGAAAAAATATTCAAGGTTTGCTACAAAAAATAAAGAATAACACAAAACATATTACTACTGGAAAAGCTGCACCTAGAAAAATTTATTTTTATGACATTTTAGCTTGAAATTTGACTTGATCTATTACCAAAACAGTTGGTAGTTTATATTCTATCAGTCAGCTAATGACTTCACCTCTATTTTAGTGTAATCTCAAATTGTTTTTAAATTTTTTTTTTGAATATTTTAATATATTGATTTAAGATTTATTTATATTAATCAAAACAATTTAAAGTATTTGAAAGTTAACTTTTCCTCTCTTTCTCTGTATTATTATGCTTGTTTATATTTTATGTTTGTCGTTACTTTATGCACACCAAATATGTCAGTTATGCTGGATGTTGTGTCTGTAATTAATTTGATACTTTTATTAATTCAAAAGTCGTTACTTGTTGTTATTCACAAATTATTTGCTGAGTAAAATTGCCACACAGCTACTCTCTGAACACAAACAACGCACCAAAAGCGTCGTTTTGCTATGCGGACATGGCAACCCTAAATCCAGTCCACGCCATTTCCGTTTCGGGGCGATCCCAGGTTTTGGTAAATTTAAAGCGCGTCAGTAGTGACTTAAATTATTATCAAATGTTCATTCAACGACCTGTTGACATTTAAAAATATATTTAAGTTTAATTTATTATTTTTATTACAGTTATGTTTTGTAGATGTGTGGGTAAAAATGTGGATGAGTTCTATTTAATTTAAAGGACTAGATGCCAGACCCATACATTTAAAGGGGCTTCCACCACTATTGACCTTTATTGTTGCATGTTTTTTGTTTGTTTGTTTTATTTTATTTTTGACAATGACCCTGTGAAGGTTTAACTACATAAAATGTATTCATTTAAACTAAATAGATAGTTTAAAAATGAAACTAAAGTCAAGCTGAATGGCAAATAGGTTACAAACAAGGTTTCTGCATTGTTCACCAAATTAAATTCAAGATTTTAAAATTTAAAATATATCTTAAAATGAACTACAGGAGGTCCCTATAATTAACTAAATTAATTTAATGACATTTATATACAATTTTTGTCAGTACTTCACTGACTTTACTAACAATGAGTAATGTAATTAATCAATTAATGTGACCTTGGACCAGATGGGGGGCAGAAAATTTACTTTTTAAGACTTTAAGATTTACAGATATCCTAAAAACAGCATTAATAAGCATTTCCATGATCTCTAAAATGTATCCGTACTGTACTATGTTAATGAGCTTCACAGGTCGAGTCCATTATGTAAAGAATATCTATATACAAGAATTAACACTGGCGTTACAACAAAAAAAAAAAAACAACCAAGGTTAAAGTCAATAACTTTATTAGAAAAATAGGTTTAACTCACCTCACTGTACAGTATAAAACAATTCATTTGCAAAAATGCAAACACACTTGTTAGCAAAAAAAGAAAAAAGAAAAAAAACAAAACATTCTTGACCCTTAAAATTGGTGATCCAACAGAGTCAATACTAGTGTGAAAAAAACTCATAATCTGGCTGTTTTTCATGAACTGGGTAAGAAGAGAAAAATAAAACAAGCTGCACAATCTTTCCTGAACTGGAAGATGCTAAACATGAGTCAGATTCAAGACACTGGTTCATGGCAAACGTCACAAAATAAAATAAAATAAAATAAAATGAAATGAAAAACCAAAACAACTGCTAACTGCTACTAATGATGTTTAAAAAGAGCTTAAAGGAGAAATCCAACCTCAGATACTGTTTCACCATTAAAAACCACACAAGTCTGTGATGTACAATTCATTTCAAGAGTCACTTTGTGATGAAGTAAACTCCAACTGCTTCATTCTGTGATTTCCTACAATTCCCAGAATACCTCCTGCCATCTCACGGATTCATTACATTATGTGGGTGCAGAAACGGATCTCTGTACAATTGAATTCTTCTCTTGTGTGATTACTGATCATTGGTGCAAATGAATAAATATTTTACATCATTTAAAAAGGACCAGTCTGGTGATATTCTGTATTTTACAATAGAGCTCCATTGTTTCCTGAAACTATTAAAAACACATCAGTGAGCCACACTGCTGCACTGGGTGACATGTTCCTTCATTAACATGAACACACAAGTTTATTTTTCCTGCTGCCCCAAATATTCCCTATTGGAAAACTACAGTGAGCAGCTGTTTTAGGAAATTAGAGCCTTTTTAGAAAATGAAATTAAGTTTTTGTGAGCCGTTTTCCAGTGGGTTTGATTTGAGTGTCACAGACATTGTTTTTGATATTGATTTTTTTTGACAATAACCAAATTAGAAACCATTTTGTGATTGGCTCACACCAGGCTCTACATGATGTTTTGACCAACGAGTACCCAGAAGCCATTACTACATTATTACATCAGTACTCGTGTGGCGGGCCGCGCCCATCTTTGATCTTAACACACAACTGTACAGTTTCATGACTGTATCTCGCAGGTTGTGACACTATTGCAGTGACAAAATCTGTCCACAGACAGATTAGATCAAAACCACCTCTCTGGTAGTTCCTGCTACAGTAGGTGTCTCCATGACGACACACACAGACTCACAACATGAAAAATAAAACAATACCGGCCACGCTGTCGCAGCTGGTAAATACAGAATAACACCAGATTGATCCTTTACATTTTATACTGACTGTTTCAAATACAAGGTGATTTTTTTTTTTTTAATATTAATTATTAACTAAAATGCACAACAGAAAACCCTCACTGAAAAACTGACAAGCTGGCTGTATCTTACAGGCTGTAGAACACTTCAGACTCCCAAAAAAACAAATTCAAGGTGCATCCTTAAAGTCTTATTTTACCCCCCCCAAGTGTCAATGTTGCAGGATGGATCTGCTCCTTTAAATTCTTAACAACTTGACCTCCAGTATAATGAGTACACTGAAAAGACGTGACTTGACATCAATTTACAGGAAAATTAGTCACGACCACATATACAGCATGATAATCAGTCTACAGTGACGTACAATGTGAAATGGATAATCATGCTTTTGCGATGAAAACTTGCGTTTAATCCGATTCGTAAAACTTTCACGACATGGAAATGAATTCACTTCCTTCCAGACTTGCTCAGAGACTCTGAATAAAAAGCAGCTTCACTGGATGTCAGTGGTCATTCATGTTGTGCACAAACACAAGATGTTAGCGCAGAGCAGACAAGCCTGAGACATCACTTTGCAAAACAAGAAATTAAAGTAATTTTCCAATTGTGGAAGACAAAGGATGACTGTGGTTTCCAGGTATTGAAGATTTTACAAAAAAAAAAGAAAAAGAAAAGCTATAAAAACAATTATCTGTCCGTCAACTACATCATCACTCAGTTCATTGATAAAGACAGCAAGGCTTGTTCAGGCTCATTTCAGGAGGACCGGCTACACGTCCACAGTAGCAGCCTACGTCAAGTCTCAGCTGAGAACCAAAATTCATTAAGTGCTCTGTCGTTGTTGCCTGTGCATATC
>NW_019525498.1:1127555-1189589 GCF_002814215.2 Seriola lalandi dorsalis
GGGGCTGGGAGGAGTTGGGGGTTGGGTGGGTGGGTGTGACCCTGCCTCAGTTTCCTCAAGTACAAAATGACACGGAGCAGGTGAGTCCTCGAAACTGAGGTAGTTAACAAACCCTTGGTGGCTTTAGTTCTCAAAGAACCATTTTCCTGGAATGCCCGACCTTCAACGCCGGGTGATCACACCTCAACTCTACCTGATAATCATAGATTATCATGTCTAGTCCATCGTAAAGATGTAGTCTAAGAACTCAAAGAAACAAATAAAAACAAAAAACAAAATATGTAGCATCAAGTTCCACTAAACCACTCCAAACTGAAACAGAAAAAAAAAAAAAAGTGCAAAGACTTTTCCAGAAGGATGTCCATCATGAACTCAAACTCAGTAGGTCTCAAATGGCATATTTGGGGCTGGGACTTATTAACTTAAGAGTCAATGCTTTAAAAAAAAAAAAAAGAAAAAAGAAAAGAAAAGCTCAAGTTTTGCTCTTCTGATTATCTTCAAACGTGGCAGTTTCAGGAGATCTGCTCCTTAAAAGAAGGGCTGGAATACCACTGGACCACTGAGTCAGGTGACCTTACCATTCCATCCACTGGCAGCCTGCAGTGTGCAACGCCATACACGGGTCAGTCTTCATAGCGACACATCAGGACCGGCCTCGACCCCTTTTTCCTGCTAGTCAGGTAACAAAAGGAAGCAATTAGAGAATGGAAAACAGGATCGTGTTACATCTACACACACATCTACTGTTCTGTGTCCCTCACTCTCACACACTCGCACTCAGCATTAACTGCAGAGGGAGAATTTGCGTAAACACGTAAAAACATGAATTTACATACATTAGAAGACAAAGCATTCTGACAGACTTGCACGCCCTCTGACGTAACATGCACATGTCAATGCCTTAAAGAGGACGACAAGCAGAGAATCGGCCTGGTTTGGATAATTTAAAAACAAAGAAAAACAAAACTTAAAATCGTCTGAGGTGCAGCAGGTGAAACGTGGACACGCTTAACGACGGGCAGAGAAGAAGGGAAGGGGAGTGGGGGGGGTTAAAAGCAGCCATTATTATCTAGAAAAGCAAAAACGGAACAAAAACACTACAAGCAAGTCATGCAGGGCAGTTCTCTATCACAGTAGCACAATATCAAACCTCCAGATAAACATGCAAGATTAGTATCCAGGCCTTCAACAGCTAGGTAGATCCTTCTGGGACAAGGAAAAGCTTCACTTTGAAATTAATAAATCAAATTGTGCTTTTACCCACCCCCCCCACCAGTAACAAAAGGGACTTGTATGACCGACTTGTAGGGGGGGGTGGGGGTGGGGCTTACTCTTAATGCTGCATTGACAGTGAATTTAGGACACCAATTTGTGAGACATGTTTTTGGACATGAGAGGAACTCATAAGGATGAAGTATGTCACTACACATACAGAGCACTTGAGAGATGCCGACTATAGAAGTAGGTGATTTGGAATTTGATGGCATGCAAGGTGACACTGTAGCATGTGGCCAACATTGGCAAACCTTTAGTCCATTTTCTTCCACAAGGAGCCTTAAAATTTGAAGGCAATTTGAAGAGAGAATTTGCCGAAACATGAATTTGCAACACAATTTGAAGTTTTGTACACGTGTGCGTGTATGTTTATTAAAGCAGACAAACAGCAAAGAATACAAGCCAAAATGTAAAGCCAAAAAATAGGACTACGATGGTCCTTTTTTTTCTTTTCAATAACAAGACACGCATTACTTTGTGACAATACAAATTGTATTTTCATTTGTTTTAAATACATGTTTAGGAGACATATGCTTTGTTGCTGTTAGCTACTTAAAACATGGAAACCAGAATCTCTAAAAACATACATAAAGCTATAGCCAAATAGACAGCTCGAGCACATATTTGCATCTAAAAATTTTTTTCAAACTTTGTTATGGAAAATCTTTTAAACGACCATCTTAAAAATAAAAATAATAATAATAATAATAATAAAAAAAGAAAAAGGAAAAAAGAAAAAAAAAAGAAAACCAGTTCGCCAGAAACAGGTGGGAGTGTGACTATTGTTTGAGTCCAAGCGGATTATTAAAATATGTACAAAAAGATATCTTGCCAGATGTCACCAATTTTGAGGAAAAAATGCAGGCAACCGTATGGGATTGAGGGCCAATCAGATCAAGTCTCTAAATAAAAAGACAAAAACAAAAACAATAAACACGTATTTTGTTATCAAAGCCCTACTGGTTTACTTCCACTGTTGCCCAAAAGAATCCTGATAAAATTCCTGGTTGTCAGATTTGTAACCAGAATAGTTACCAGAATGATCACCACCTTGGAGCGGTTGCTGAGCAATGGGTTGAGAGCCCCAGTTCTGATTATTGGTCTGGCGACGCTTGGAATCTGGCTGGTTGTACCCATCAGCTTTGCGCTTTCCTCCTACATTTCCACCGCGGCCACCCCGCGCACCACGTACCCCTCCTCGCCCTCTCGGCTGCACGCCTCCTCTTGCGCCCCGCCCGCCGCGGCCTGGTCCCGGCCCGCCACGCTGGGAGAAGCTGGACCTGCCCCTGGGTGCACCGGCGCCGCCGCGTCCCCTGGCTGGAGAGGATCCTCCCCGGGAGCCCCTGTTGCCACCGCGCCCTCGGCTCGGGGCCTGGAAGTCGTCATAACCGTAGTAGGGGTCGTCGTAGCCGCCGCGGTAGTTGTGATAGTCATAGCCATAATAGTCATAGTAGTCCTCATAACCATAGTAGTCGGGGGGATACGCGTAGCCGCCCCGGTTGCCGCCTCTGCCCCGGCCTCTGACAGGTGGAGGCATGTGGGGAGGGGGAGGGTAGTAGTAATAGTCATCATACCTGATGAGATAAAGAAGGCAAGAAGTAAGAATGAACAAAACTATGGGCAAGGACAGACAGCGGCGTCCTGATCCGCCCGTCATTAGAAAATGAGACAAAACGTTTCTTACATTTGTGTTTTGGCTGCTTGTCTCTGGGCTTTGCGTTCCTTCCTCTTCTGATCTGGTGGTTTGGCAAAAACAATCTCAATCGGCTCTCCCTCCAGCTCCTTCCCGTTCATTTCTTCTAATGCCTGAGCAAAGGAAGCGACAACATTTGTACACGTGACTTTTGGTTCAACAAACTTATTTAGATTGAGGCTGAGGAGCTGAAATATGACACAAACAGCAGAAGTACAGAAAGTGGGTACCTTCACTGCACCATCCCTCTCTTCAAAGTGAATGAAAGCATAGTCTTTGAGTTTCTTAACTCGCTCCAGGTTTCCAAACTCACTGAAGGACTTCTCCAGGATCTCCTCTGTGACACCGTTGGCGAGGTTTCTCACAAATAAAACCTTCACCTGTGAAATGGACGGAGAGAAGGTCACACCTCATCTCTCTCTCCTCCTTTAAGTTTATCATCGTGAGATGCAAAACATCTTCCAGCCCTTTATCTCCTTAACGGTGCCATCTTCACTGTTTGCCCAGTTGTTCCAAGCGACATTTCAGGACTATTTTTCTGAAGCTCACCTTGGCCATGACCTCTGGGTCGGGGTCTTCGATGGGATCGGCCCACTCCACTGTCACCACGTTGCCCCAAACCTTCACCTTCCCGCTCATTAGCCGGCGACGGGCCTGAGCAGCTGTTTTGTGATCTTCATACTCCAGGAAGCAGAAACCCCGGTTCTTCTTTTTGTCATCGGGTTGATGGTACAGTATGACATCACTGAGGCCCTCTTTACAGACAGAAGAAAAAGATTGTGCGATTAAGTTTAAGTGGTTTGGATTAGAGTTTGGAAAAACAGCCGAGATCTATAAAAATAACAGATCAGGATTTTTTTCTTTTACCTGTGACTTTAGCAAACTCTTCTACTATCTGCTCCTTTGTTTTACTCTTGGGAATAGAGCCAACAAATAGCCTGTTGTTGGCGACAGATATACACACCCCGATGTGCTTGCCGGGGCGAATCTCATGATTATTGCACTGTAAAAAAAAACATACATCACGTCACGCACACAGACAATGACGACAGCTGACAATCAGTTCGACTGCCTCTCACTTTGAGACTCTTTCTGCCCCCTATTCCTAATATCCAGCACACGGAAATGTTTTGTGCAGACAAGTTACTTGGCCGCTGAACAAAAACTACTGTCCCGACTCAATTTCAGTTTCCTGGTTTCTGCTGAGCTGTGAATTCCTGACAGACTCACCAGCTTCACCGCCTCCTGGGCCGCTTCTTTAGTGCAGAACGTGACGAAGGCGTAGCCCCTGTTCAGGCCGCTCAGGGGGTCCATCATTAGCCGGAGGTCCCAGATAGGTCCGGCCTTCTCAAAGAGAGGAACCAGCTCGTCTTCGAACAAGTCGCGGGGAATCTTCCCAACAAATATCTAGGAGAAGAAAGAAAGAATATATATTTTTATTTTCTATAAAACAACACGGGGGGGAAACTGACAAAAAACATTTAACTCAATCAGTATTTCTTGACCAATGTGAAATCTTCAAATAGATTTCAGCCATTAAACAGCTTCAAATGAAAAAGTAGGCATCACTAGCAGCTGTTAATTTGTGAACAGGTTCAGATGATTAATGACATTTGTCCTTCCGTGTTAGGAAAACGTTTTTAAAAGACTTGTACTGATCAGGGTGAAGTGAAATAGTTCAAAGGGATCATGTCAAAGTCAGGACGCACTACGTTCACTTCAACATCCATCGTCACAATGAAAATATTTCTCACATTTGAAGATACAACATGTAAAATATTTGTCCATTACATCCCAGTAGCCACTGTCTTTTCCCGGTGTGACATAACAGCAAACAGAACACTTCATATTTGCATTTACTCTGAACACATCATGATAAAGCCTACCTCTGTTCCAACCGTGGGCTGGGCACCTGAGTACACGTCCTCGGGCGGGGGGCCGCCATACTTTCGCTGTCCTGTTGTTACGTCAAGTGTGTAGTTGGTTCTGTCCAGGAGTTCTTTGATTTTAGCCTCATCGGGTCCTTTAGTAGAATCTGAAACTTTAGTCCCTTGTTTCTCCCTCTGCCTGTAAGTCTTCATTACCCCACAGAGAAAGGCACTTTTGTTCTGGAAGAGAGAACAAACTGTTACAAACGTACACGGGATTTACCTTCTACTACTGAGGGGAGAGCGGGAGAAAAGAGCGGTAACACAAGGACACATACATTATACAACAAAACTGAGTACACTCCTGGTCCATATAAGTAAAATATGAAGTGTCTGCTTTTGTTTTAATGACAGATGTGTAACGACAGCAGTTTGACACAAATCTGTGCAGAGATGTTCTGCCATTGTTCAACTGTTCTTTGCTGGAGGGGTTTTTTTTTGCTATATGTCCCACTTTAAAATACTCCACATGTTTTTCTATTGGATTCAGGTCAGGGGACAAATTTCTCCAGGTTTGTCGTTTCCACATTTTTCTTCTTTACAAACTCTTTTGTGCTTGGGATCATTGTCGTGTTGGAAAACTCCTCTCCTGCCAAGCTTCTTAAGGCTGGGACACGTCTTTTCAAGCAGTATTTGAGTAAACAAACCTGCATTTGTGGCACCATCTATAAATGTCATCTCCCCTGCACCCTTTCCTCTCATGCAGCCCCATGTCAGCTCACCCCCACCTCCCTGCTTCATGGTCGGCACTGTGCAGTCACTGTGGTGGTCTGGGCCAGGTTCACCAAGCAGGCTGGAGCCAAACTAATTAATTTTGGTTTCATGTGACCAAACAACATTCTGCCAACATTCATACTGAATTCATTCTTACTTACTTTCTTACTCTTACATGTTGCATTAGACACACTGAGAAAGCTGCGGTGTGCACTGGTTATTTTTAGAAATTTGTTCATGTAATTATCCTTGACTGGAAATAGTGAGTGTACTCAGTTTTGATGCAGCCATCACAGGTAACCTGACTTCTGTTGCCGTGGTCACAGGTGTACGGATTTGTTGCATTGAGGTTGTACTTTGGGGACCGCAGTTTCAATGCAGTCCATATACATGAGATCAAACACACTTCAACTTAGACATAACACAGTTACTGTAAGATGATACAATTTTGTTATATACAATAAGATCTGCACCAGTTTAACAAAGAGCAGCTCTTTGTCTTTCAGAGTGTCACTCCACACCCTGAAGACAGCGCGTTCAGAACTTACTTGCACGTGTGACAGATCACTCTCTTTGAACTGGACCAGCACTTGCAGGGCTCCCTCCTCATTGAATTCTTTCAAAGCTTCAATAGCCCTTTCGTCTAGGTCACTATGTGCTACCAAGCCTGAGAAATACAGCAAAAACAAACTGTAAATATGGTGTTTAAATAAATAAAATTGGCATTATCACCTGAGGAGGTTAACACCGAGAAACAGAGTGAGTGTGACACACGCAGCTATGAAGCAGTTGGACAATAGGCTTAGTAATGATTGATCTGTCCTGCAAGGAACAAAAGAAAATGATAGCTGAAGGGACAATGGCCTGATTATGTCCAAGTGTCATTACTATGTGTGTGTTAACCATTTACTGTCACATACAGTGCCAAGTTTCAAAACAGTCTCCTCAAAACATGCAGCAGATAACTGGTACAACTGACACTTTCGAAATGAACAACAAAGGGACAGTGTTACTCAAACATCAAACACGGATGCTGTTAACACCACATTTCAAGATCCCGCAAAACACTTCAAACAAACCCCCTTTTCTATTAACAGTCATTTTAACCACGCTCTTGATGACACCCTTTGCGGCTCCTACAGCGTCCTCTAAAAAGAGCACAATTCACCTACTGCAGCCAGACAGCTGCTTTATTGTTTCTGCACATGTCACAGTACCAGCTGGCTTCAATCTACCTTCCTTAAACCATTTACGGCTACACCCATCCTTTTATCCATTCAATCCAGCCTCAGTACTTAAGAGCATGACAATATACACACACACACACAGAGCCGAAGCAACGTATTGATGTGCAACAACGAAGGTACTTTTAAAGGGTGATGTACAAACATAACAGGAAATGTTTTATTGATCTTGAATAAGAAATGTGCCTCTCATGATTTCATCTAAAAGGTTACAAGCTGGGTAATTCATGGTAGAGTCTGTTGCAGTGTAGAAAGAAGGATGCACACAGGATTTCTTTATCTTGCAATCTACCCGCTCTCTGTCATCTTGGCACTCTAATGGTCAGTAAACAACTTTAAACCGTTACTGATAATACTACAAAGGAACTGATGAGTGACTGTTGTTTCATTGTCCTGGTAACCATTGTTTCAAGCAATTAATATTAGCGGATTAGCCTGGCGATATTCCACATTTACGTGACTTTCAACACATCTCACAAGAAGACTAAAATTAGAAATGTGTTTGTCCGTCTCTCAGTACTTTCTGGCCTCCCTCTGGGTAACCCCAGCCTTACTGGTTTGTACTAGAAACACAAGTCTTTAATAAGGAGGCCACAAACAACTTCAGTTGCAAAACATTTCAGTGTTTTCCTAAACCAACTGGTCGCTGCAGATATATCAAGCTTGAGATACATAGGATCCATCGTTGATTTTAGTCTGTTCATGGAATTTGTTGGCAATAATTTCAGTATAAAATAGCCTCATCCTGCCAGCAAAACGCAAAACTAGACATTCATGGCACTTGCCCTAAAACAAAAATCTCTCTGGCCCAACAATAAAGAAACGTCTCTGGAAAACACATCTCTGACAAGTCCTGTGTTGCAAGACTGTGGTGGCACCTAACGTCTCTCTCTGAGCAGGTAAAAGGCAGGACACAACAGCAGAGCGCAGCGTGAGATGAAATTTCTGCTTACCTGCTACGTAAAGATCATCTAGCTTCTCAGCAACTTTCTGAGGTAAACCCGCTTCCAGTAAAGCCTGGAAATGTTCTGAGTGGGTCACCGCCGCCGTAGTGTCCATCGGTTCCTCCGTACCGTTCCCGTTTACATGATCTGTGGCCATGTCTCCAGACATCTGCGCAGGTGAGAGCAAGAGCAGAGTTACCAACAACATCACTGCAATTCAAAGCTACATCAACAAGCAACAGTTTACATTTGAGTCTATATTATATAGTCAATCACAAACGTGTTATAAATGTGCAACACTGACATAACAACAACTTTGAACAGCCAGTCCTCCCTAACCCTTCTGACCCTGGTCTTGAAGAGGGACCCTGTGGGAAACTGCAATTTCATGACCTCAACTGCCTTCAAGTTGTTGTGTGTGTCAGTCAGTAATTACAATACAGACAACTTAGTATCTATCAATTACAGAAACCCTAGTATGCAGCCAACAACTGTTTTTATTTTCAATCAATATAGCATTTATATTCCTTCAGGATCAATCGATTCTATTCTACTTGCTTATTTTGTCTGATCAGCTGTGTGAAATACAAAGTTTTTCAATTTAGTATCATATGAAAGACAATCAAACTGACAATATTCACACCGGAGAAGCTGCCAGCAGAGGATATTTGGCATTGTTTATTTATTCATTTCAGCTGTAGAGCATTGATCAATCTAATGTAAACCCGGGGTAGGTAGGTGCCCAACAACAAATCTTTGCCCCAGGGCCACATACGAGGTTTATACGGCCATGCTGTAGTTCTGAGAAAAAGTGGAAAAACAACATTACGTGCAGTTTGGCGCCATCGTTCAAGACTGGACACTGCTTACAAACGGTAACGTTATCTGAGTGGCTCCTGTGCTTGCAAGTGCGAAACTGAAACAACATCAGGGTGGTGCGGTTTTGCAATGTTTGAACGTCTAATACTGTGAGGGAAAAAAACTAATGGAGTTCGCGCTTTGCAGTCAGAACTTAAACTAATAAAAAGCGCACATTTCCTGTTATAGCCAGCAGGTTTCCATACATTATCCACCACGCCTCTGTTAGCTAATGTCAGCTAGCGTCCCTGCCTCGGTAAACCACAGGCCCCAGTCTTCTCTACACGCGTGGAGGTGCAAACTGAATGATGCTAACCTTTCCAAAACAAATGCCAGAGCTAAATCCCTTCAAGTGGTTGGTCTTTCCCAAAATGTGGTGCACATTGGCAATCTCCACCACATCTGTTTAACGGGCCGTCAATCAAAGCGGGCCCGTTTTCAAAATGCCGGCTAGCCATGTAAACGAGCTGCTGCTATGTTGCTAACTCTGGCCGGTCGTGCAACGCATCCAACATTACTGTGCACAGATAGCAAGCTCAGTCACAAAACGCACTGTGTTTTCACAACTTAACGGTCACCTCGGTGTGTACATACCATGCGAATCTAAACTCGGGTGCACGATGCTGATCCGCCGTGTTGAAGGTGCTGCTGATAAAGGAAAATATTCACGCCGGTGCTTTTCAGGTTGGTTTCTTTACTCCCGGTGAAACAAAATGGCGACTACGTAACGTCGCGATCTCTGATTCTCGGTTGCATGTAAGGGGTTTCCCACATTGTTTGTCATGGGCTGCTCAGGTTTCATACATCCGGCCATCAGCGACTCTAAGCAAGTGATTTATGTATTTTATAGCTTTTGACGCTGGTATTGATTAACTTACCCTTTCCCACGATTGTAAGAAGCATATATCTCAGACTACCCCTAGCCTAAGCTTTAGCCTAGTGCTCCTGCATCTTGCGATTGTTCCCCATACAGTCTATGGTCTTCACTGCCAAGAGAAGCGATATCTTACTGAGAAATTCCCATAAATGTATATCACCTGATGCTGCTTTTGTGCTGTACAATCGAGATGTACATTCCATAACACTACTTACTCAGCGATGATTTCATTTTCATTTTCGATACGAGCCGTGTCCTTTATTTTGAAAACTAACCGGAAAAGACGAATAGTGATAGAAACTAAACCGGACTAAACACGACCGAACATGACCTTTCACATCATATTTACATTTTTATTTTTAATAAGTAAATATTTTGATTTCATTGGGTAAATAGTTTATTTAATATTTGCTGCTTTATTGTTATTGAAAATTGCATTTGGCCCAACTTGCAGTTAATTAAAACTTTAAAACATTCACACATACACACGTAACAACAATACATTAATATTCCGAGTTACAAAATACAATATTCAATGCAAAAGAAAAATAAAAGAAGAAAAACAAAAAGATTAAAATTGAGTTTTTGAAAGTGTACTTCTTTTATAACTTTTTTTTTTAATTTACAAAACCTTTTTAAACCTCTCCACAACATGTGGGCCTAGAAACTGTCAAACTCTGTTAGAGCCAAAACGATTAGTCGATTGGTTGAATGCCAGAAAATTAATTAGCAATGACTTTGTCAGTCGATTATTGGTCACTTTTCAATCAAAAGATCCAAACAATCTCTGCTTCTGAAATGCGGCGATTTTCTGAAGTTGTCAACTTGGAAAGTGAAAATTATAAAGGGCATTTTCAGTATATTGTAACAAACACAACAAATAATTAGTTGATTGAGAAAACAATCATTACATCAATCAATAAAAAAAAAAGAAGTTGCATCACTTTATTAGTTCTTTGTCACTGACCAAAGGTGTAGTGCTTTTCTCTATTTTTTAATTTTTTAATTTATTTTTGTGTATTTTTTAAATGTATTTTTACCCCGGATGTTTCGTCACATCTTGGGGGCGTGGCTTTTTGACACTGTGGAACGCTCGCGTTGCTATTGGCTGAGCGCGAAATTTCAAATGTCGTAGGAACAACAGACGCAACTTGGAGTAGACAAACAAACTTAGCGATACAAATTCTCTGCTGAAATGTGTTTGTAAAGTTAACCAACCACCTAGTAAAACAAATTGATAGAGTCCGGAGATAACCATTTTTACGTTTGCGATTATAAACGACCTTTTAATCTCAAAGCGAAATGGATATCGCCACGTATTTACAGTAAGTCAGCATTGGACATGATGTACGCGGTGTTAGCTTATTGCTAGTGGTTAACTTCAGCGGTACGAATGTATCGCTCTTTTTTAACTAATTTAAACAAGACAAAACTATCAGATGTGATGCCAATTTCCTTGAATCTATCTATACTTTTACTTCGTAGGTGTTTTGAAGCCAGATTTAGCTCATACACAGGAGACGACCCTCTGGATCCATGGGACAAGTGAGTAGCATTCATTTTGACTGTTAGCGTTAGCTAGCTAATGATTTAGATTGACCTGAGAAACGTGAACTTGACGTTTTTTAAGTGAAAGTACTAATACCACAATGTGGAAATACTCCATTACAACACCTGCACTTAAAACCCAACATAAGTAAAACGATGTAAATATAATCATGAAAGTTCCTTTAAACTATCTTAATAAAAACGACTCCTGTCACCCAAAGTGAGGCATTCAAACGGGTTGTTTTGTCAACCAATATTTTTGTAATTGTGATTATTTAAATAATTATCCCGAAAAAAGCAGCAAATCATCACGTTTGATCAGCTGAGTTCACACTTCACTGTATATGTTCTCAGGTTTGTGGAGTACCTGGAGCAGAGATTACCTGCAGACAGTGGCACTGGGATGTCTGTGGTGTTTGACACTCTTGTGCAGACATTTTTGAACGTGGAGCGATACGCAAATGACATCAGATATGTGAACTACTGCATCAAATGTGTAAGTCTGAGTCAACTATTACTCTCAGGCAGGAATCACACAAACCGAGTTCAATTTCTTTTCAGACTGCTGAACCCTCATGATTATTTTTCTTCATTTTAACTACTGTCTTCCAGGCCAGTTATTATTCCGACCCCATAGCTCTGTACAGTCACGTCTTCAGTAAGGGCATCGGCACCAGGACTGCTGCGCTGTACGTGGCCTGGGCACAGCAGTTTGAGCAGAGGGGCCTTAATGAACAGGCCGATGCTGTGTACCAGAAAGCAGTGGAGAACCAAGCCCAGCCAGCTGACACTGTTCTCCACGAATACAGGTAACAACACAGATACTGTGATACAGGGTAGAGCTGCTGCTCATGGAAAATACTCCGGTTTGCCTGTTTTTCATCTGTTTGTATGGTTGTTCTTTAGTCTTCTAGAGTCAATTTAATTGCCCAGGTTTGGTGTTTTGTTTTCAAATCACTCACCAAAAACGCACAGAAATCAGACAGACTGTGTTTCTGCTGATTGTTGTTGCTGACTGGGCCCATAGTTCGTTTGAGTTCTCGATATCTACAAGTACACTTTAGTCTGGACCAAGTTTATTGATCTTGTTGATTTGTTGTTGTTTTTTTTACCAGGACATGAGGAGGTTTGTTTGTTTTTTGGCAAAAATGCTTGTGTCCAAAATCTAAAGGTTTTCACCTATCTTTATCTAACCAATAGTTTTTTTTTTTTTAAGTTTTGTGGAGCGAAAACTGAAAAACTAATTTATAATGTATGAATGTCAGACTTTACTGTATGGTCTTACACTTAATCATTACATACGTTACATAGTTGTCTGAGTGTGTACTTAACATTTTAGAATAATACAGTTATTGTTAGAATAATATCTCACCATATCTGCACAACAAGAACTTTGATGGGATTGTAAAGCACTTCTGGTCAACTCCTGTTGTTTTAAAATGTTTTATATGAATAAAAGTGACTTGAGTTGCTAAAAAATAGTAAATCTGATCTGCAGGCAGTTTCAAACAAGAACCAGGAACCAGACACCAGGATCAGGTGAGATATATTTACTTGCTTACTTATTTGTTTCTTTAAAATGTCCAATATAACATGTCAGCAACTGTTTGATTTTTATTTATTTGGTTTTTTATATAGCAGGAGGTCGAAATCCTTTACAGAACTCCAATTTAACCAATCAGATTTCATCCTACAGAGAACCAGCCACTCAGAGCAAGGTGTGTGTGAATCTCCACAACAATTGTTTAATGAGTTGTTGTTGTTGTTGTCTTTTCAAACCCACTTACTCTCTGTCCTCTGTTAAAGGCCTCTGTGGACTGTCTGTCCAAACCTGCTGCAGTTAAAACAACCATCATGTAAGTGAAAACCACTGTTTGTTTCCTGTAAGATGAAGTCTCTGGTTCTGTCAGTCGGCCAGCAGGTGGCGACCAAAGACTGAAATGTTTTGAAGGATAAACAAATGATGGCAAGAGGATGTTAAAACAGAGAAACAGAATAAAGACACAATAAAACAAAAGTTGTCATGTCTGTGACCATGTTGGATTTATATTCAATTATTGATCAACAGAAAATTAATCAGCAGAGAGATTCCAGGTCCAGTTTCTCAAATGTGATTTTCTTTGTTGTCAATGATTTGAACGTGAATTTTTCGATCTGCCCATCGGACCAAACGAGACTTACATACTTACATATTTTATCATGTAGACTTACAGGTATGATTCCTGATTGGTCACCAGCACAGCGTGTGCACTGTGAAAGCAGCAAAGTGCTTTAGAAACATACGTCCACCAAAGCTAGATATGATTATCCTCTGACCTGTGTTCTCCTCTGCAGAGTCTCCCGCTCTGAGACCTCAGGAGCGATTCCCTCCGGTCAAGGCTCCAGCGTTCAGACGGTGGCAGCGTACATGAAGGACGAACTGGTCTGTGAAGGGTCTGAATTTTCCTTCGAGGAGGTCCGAGCTGCCAAATACTTCCGTCAGCTCCAGGAGAGGCAGGAGAAGCAGCACAGAGAAATGAGTGAGTCCAACTGCAGAGGGAAAATAACATGAAGTGCTGTGAGATAATTAAGACGTAAAAATGAATCTCAACTACAGAAAACAATCATGTGTTGTTGTGTATTTAGTGAGTTATTAACTTTGTTGTAACATCTTTTTTCGAAGTGGAGAAGTGTCTGATGGAGCACGAGGAGGGCATCCGCCGCATGGAGTCCATGTTGCAGAGATTAGACCACAGTCTGGAGGCCTGTGGAGGGTTAACCAGCCAGACTTCATCACAGAGGGTGAGACTGCTAGTTCAACTATTTTTTTAATAAACTACACTACATTTAATGCCACGGTGAACCGTCACTGTTCTTGGGTTACAGCCCAAACTCAACCTATATATGGGAGTAAATTGTAATTGCAGTTGTGTACTGTGGATACAGCAGACTGACAGATTATTTTACATGTAAATTAAACAAAAAGGCAGAATGTGTACCTGCTAACAGAACAATATTCAGTCTCCCACTGTCAACGTCCTGGTAACGAACGCTAGAAAACATAAAGCTTGGTGAGTGTATGATATTAAAAAAGCAACAGAAATCGTCTTAGTTACGCGACAACAGCAGAAATTGAATGAAACCATGAATGTTACTTTCTGTGTTACAGCTTCCTGTTGTAGAAACGGCCCCCAGTGTGAACCCCGACCCCCCCCAGCTGCCTCTTGCTCGTCCTCGGCCCTCCAACCGTCTGAGCAGCCGGCGCTCTCTCGGCTTGAGATTACACACCGAGCCGACCTTCATCCCAGACGCCGCCGTCCCAGAACCTCCTCTGCAGCAAAACCACATCAGGCCCGTCGACACTTACGCTCTGAGCTCAGAGGTATCCCATCATGCCTCTGTCCTGGCTGACAGGAGTGTTCATTTACCAGCATCAGCAGCGGCTTCAGTGTCCACAGACCAGGCGTCCGTCGTCCAGACCTCGATGGTTGAGCCTCAGTCGGTTCAGCGGCCTGTGAGCTTCCAGCAGATGAACCTGTCCCTGCACAGAGCGGATGGTGTCTGTGCCGTGAACAATGATGTTCTCTGCCAGAACGCTGCAGTTCAGCCCCGCAGCTGGGAGAGCTGTCGACCCGCGGAGCAAAACACCACTCATCAGTGAGTCGCTTCTAAATGTGCTCAAAAGATTTCAGATGTAAAATTACAACATTACAACTTTGTTTCTGTAACGACACTTTGCTGTCACGCAAACATTTTATTTACTTTTATTTACTGTTTTATTTTATATATATATATATATATATATAT
This sequence comes from Seriola lalandi dorsalis, assembly GCF_002814215.2. Classification (NCBI taxonomy): domain Eukaryota; kingdom Metazoa; phylum Chordata; class Actinopteri; order Carangiformes; family Carangidae; genus Seriola; species Seriola lalandi. The sequence goes on from NW_019525498.1 coordinate 1,142,423, forward strand.
ATATATATATATATATATCAGAAACTTAAAGCTCCATATTTTCTTCTTCTCCTGTGTTTTATTTGAAGTGTTGATCCATAAGAAGATATATTTGTGGTTTAAGAACCAAAAACCATCTCAGTGTAGTTTCACATCTCCTCTCTCAGGCTTCTCTCTGCAGCTCTAGTAACAACAGGTCGGTGAGCCAATCAGAAGAGAGGAGGCTCTGAGCCTCTCTTCTGATTGGCTGACTCTTTTCTGAGTGATCCAATAAAAATACAGCAGATTTTAGTAAAAACACCAAATCCTGTAAAGGTTTGGATGGTGGGTCCAGGTGGGCGGGGCTTGGTGACTGCTTTGTTGTGACATCACAAAGTTCCAGAAGTCCTGACGGCTGGTTTTAAGGCTCAGTTTCTGAATACAGGCTGTGTGCATTTCTCTGTGGACTGAGGCTTTGATACTTTCACAGTATTAATATAGAAGCTAGAGCTGATCTATAATCACACTACACATGGACACAGACCTGTAGACTGTGTGGAGCTCTAAAACCCAAAAAAACTGAAACCATCTGCACGGCTAGATGCCTTCAGCAATAAATGGCAAAACTTTTAAAAGTGGGGCTTCTTTTTCTGTTTTCTCAGGGATGTCAGTCAGCTCCAAGAGCCCGAGGAGAAACTCAATAGTAAGTAAAGCAGCTGTTCACATGTAAGCTCTGTGACTGCAGCTTCTTGTGAATGTTTTCAAACCCTCTCTGTTTTCTCCATCAGTGTCACAGGGGGGTGCAGTTAACCTGTCTCACGTCACTCCTAACAATTCACTGGGCTTTGTTCAGGCCACACCGTCAAGGGTGCTGCCGTCACCCACCGTCAACACACGGGAAGCACTGGGTGAGCACCGCGGCCTCGTGTCTTTTGGTGAACGGGGGTTTACAGTTCTTGTATACCTTTTTTTTTTTTGTAGGAGGTAGTTAAAGATATGCACAGATTTTGTTATTGCACTTTTTGCACAATTTTTTCTTCCTGCTCAATGTTAATTTTGTCAACTGTTAGGATTCAAAAACAACAGCCTCTAGTAAGAAGGACAAAACTGTACAAGTATAAATTGATTAATGTAGTAATGATAAATAAATACATTAACTAATGCAAAAATAATGACATCATTAATTTTGTCGTTCATACTCTGGCTCTGTCTGTTTAAATTGCATGTGAATAACATTTGATGTGGTTTTGTATCACCCAGACGTCATCATGGACATGTTCCAGGCTCCGACTCTGTTAGAGGATCCGTTCACCAACACATCAGCGCTCCACACGGCTGAGAAGGAGTTTGACGCCAGATACCAAAGATTTGGTAAATATACTGTAAACAGGAACACGTCAATGATGATGATAATCTTTATTAAATCTAACTGGAATGTGGTGACTTTCCAGCGTTCCTGCATCAGTCACCAGTGCCTAAAATAAACTTTGTGACTCACTGATTGACTATTTGAATTAAGTTCTAAGAATATTCCACTTTCCAAAAAGTTGAATGTAGATATAAAAACCCTTTTGAGGCAAAATACAACAAAGTGCACATGAAAACAAAGCCTGAGTTTTTCTGTACACGAGTCTGCAGTTGTTGGTGGAGCAGTTTTGCTGCTATTTTCTGCCGAGTATCATAATGTTTCTGTCTTTCAATGATTTGAAGGAAGCACCTCCACGCTCACAAATCCTCCGGCAGCGACCCCGTTCCCCATCTTCCAGGACGACAACGACAAAGAAAACGGAAGGTAAATATGTATTTCAGGACACAGAACTGAAGATTTTCTAATTCTGTCAGGTTTAATGAGCATCCACTAAATGGCCTAAGTGTGTGACGACTTGTATTCTTTTCAGTGATTGTGTGATGAATTAAATAAATATTTGGAATGAAAATTTAAATGAATAATATTCCTGTGTCTTTGTGCTCAGTGCTGCTGCTGCCTCTGCAGGGGAGAAGCCTAAACCAATCAGAGCTCTGGCTGAAATCCCTAAGACGGACAAACCCAACGTGAGTACTGACACAACTGATGCGTCAAGTTTGTGTGACATAGACGTGGATATCTCGGACATCAACTGTCCTACCAAGAAAATACAGTAATAGTTCACAGACAAAAGAGATTTACAGAGATTTTCATTTTAATAAATTTGCAAAAAATATTCAAAAATTCTGTTTTGTCTTCGTCATCCTGGGATATTGAGTGTAGCTTGATGAGGGATAAATTAATTTAAATGCAACATGACAAAATGTGAAAAAAGTAAAAAAGGGGTCTGAATACTTTCTGAATGTACTACTGTAAGAAATTATTCAAAACGTGTTTTTTACCTTCATGTCAACACCTTGTTTTTTATCGGTAACAGCAGGGGTCAGTGTTTGGTTGGCGTGTAAAGAGAGAGTTATTTCCTATGTCGGCTGTTGATGATGCTTCTCTGTGTTCACCGATCAGGACACCCCTCCGGACCTGATCCCAGATGAGAGCACCATGTGGGGAGCGGGCTACAACTCCCTCCACTCTCTTGCCGCTTGTCCCAACAGCACCACGGACTTCGCCATGCTGGCCCAGTTTGTCTCCACGCCGTTCACACACAAAACTCCGTTCAACGGCAACTTTTTCCAGGACCAAGGTACCTGCAGTTTCTAACGACAGATAATCCAGTACCCAACTTGGATATGCTCACGGCGCTGTGGCTCTTATCACGTATGAAGAAAATGATTTATTCTAAAATGATTTTTCCACCTTCCAGAGAACAACTGTGACGGCGGCGATGCTGATGACGATGCTTTTATCAGGCGTCAGACCAAAAAACTCAGGTATTCAAGATATCTGCTTTCCTTTAAGAAGTTTTAACAATCATATTTATTCATATTATTTATTTTAATTGTTAGCATGCAGAGCTAAACAAAAAAACAACGCACATCCCACAACACTAGTTCAGAAAAGACTCCACCATTAATGACATCTTGATGTTAAATATTTAAAACCATTAACTGATAAAACGGTTTTAAATGTGATTGTGCTGTTTGTTACAGAGAGATGCATCAATATTAGAAAAAGGACTAATATTGTGATTGTCGCCCAGCTTCACAAACATTTATTCCGCTGTGGAAAAGATATTAAATCTTCTTTGTTTTCTAGCAAAAACAATTAAGTGATAAAATAACACAATCTAAAGGCCATTCAAAGTGTAAGTGTTGATATAATCTCATAAAAGCCTCCCTGAGTCTTTGTGTTCTCTCTTCCCGCCCTCAGTCCCATCATTGAGCAGAGTCCGTGTGAGGAGAAACTCTCTGAAACAGCCGTCAGTCAGCTTCTTCCTTCCTCAGCGAGACACGGCACCATCGTCGGCGAAGGGCTCGCCGCCGCCCCACACTGCCTCACCACCTCCTCCATCACCATGGTGCAGCCCCCTCCTCCCGCCGTGCTCTCCTTCAGAGACCAGACACTCTGTGTGGCCGACGCCTCCATCCCCAGGACCACGGGACCTGTCTGGGAGGTGTACAAGAGTCCAGAGCAGCCCCCCAGACGAGCCTCTCTGGTCTCACAGAAACTGGAGAGTTCAGTCGGACCCAGAAGCGAAACTTTTAAAATCCTGGAAGACGTAGACAAACCCGCCAGTCCAGAGCCAGCCCAGAAACCAGACTACGATGTTCCCGTGAGTCCGGAGGGCGCTCTGAAACTGGACTGGCTGGCCATCAGAAGTCCTGAGCTCACAGTCCAGCCGGATCTGGACGCCTTCCTGAGTCCTTGTCGACACAAGACTGTTCCCAACAAGATACTGGACGTTCCCATGAGTCCAGAGCAGCCTCAGCTCTGTGCCGACGTGCCCATGAGCCCAATGCAGCCGCCACCTTTCAGCAACGTGGATGAGCCCATGATGAGTCCAGACAGAGGGCTGACACCCTGCGCTGACGTGTCCATGAACGCCACAGCACCGAGGGCAGCCAGGAGCAGAGCGGTCCAGCTGGTGTCAGACCCCTGGGATAACGAACTGATCTCTGATCTGCTGTCGACTCTCACCCCGCCCCTCACCTCTCACCCCCGCTGCATCACCTGGCAGTGCAACATGCCCAACATCACCCCAAAGATGACCCTCAGCATGGGTGAGGAAGAGGGCTGCGGTTATCATTTTTATTTGACCAATTGATTGAGTAACATAATCATTATTAGTTAGGGTTAGATGAGAAGATGGATGCCAGTCTTTGTCTGTTCAGTACTCGTTTATAAGCATAAAGACTGGAAATAGAGGGGAACAGTTTGCTTAAAAAATGGAAGTTGTGACAAGTCACATAAAACGACAACTACAAGTTGCTGGTTGCCTGGTAACATCGTCATGGTGACAAGATGAAAGAGTTTAACTGTCCCTTCAATGTCTAGAAAGAAATTAACAACAACCACAACCCGAAATCATATAAAACACCACAAAGACGGCGCTAATGTGAAGCTTAGAAATAATTCCCAAAATTATTCATTATTTATTAATTTGGTAAAAGAATCTTCTTCTTTTTTTTTTTTTTAAATCAAATTCAAGCAAAATTCAGGTTCCAGACAAGGCGGTGGTTAATACTGTTATGAAGTTATATTTGTTTTAAGCTGAAGTGAATAAAAGTTTCCACCTCAGTGTTAAACTGATGATGTTTGTCCTCCAACAGGAAAGGCTTCCCTGCAGGTCGACTGCATCCTCGGCCAAGGTGCTTTTGCAACAGTCTACCAGGCGACTGACCCCATGACCTCAGAGAGGATGGTTTTAAAGGTAAGAAGGTGGAGATTGGAGATAAAGACAGAGCACCATCTAAATATTTTAATAATATAAAATATATAAAGTCTTCTCTGGCGCTAAAAGAGTAAAACGTTTAATAGAGACATGAAGTGTCTGGTTCGGCCATGTTTTACTGAACATCTTCCTGTTTCCTCCTCGTGATTGACATTAACGCAGGTTCAGAAACCAGCCAATCCCTGGGAGTTTTACATCAACACACAGCTGGACGCTCGGCTACAGCCCGACATCCGTCACCTGTACAGCAGCATCCGCTCAGCTCACCTCTTCCACAACGGAAGTGTGCTGCTCGGGGAGCTGCACAACCACGGGACTCTGCTGGTGCGTTCACGGCTTTAATCTCTTCATAGATCCCTGCATGTGACACAATAATATGAAGTTAATATGAACGCTATCTTCTCCTGACTCTGTGGCTCTGCTCTCAGAACGCAGTGAACATGTATAAAACCCTGAGCGACAAGGTGATGCCTCAGCCTCTGGTCATGTACTTCACCATCTGTATTCTGCACATGGTGGAGCAGCTGCACGGCGTCCGCATCATCCACGCCGACATCAAACCGGACAACTTCCTGCTGGGAGAGAGGTAACGTTCGACGATGATATTCACTGTGAAATGATCACGTCAGTTGCCGTGTGTCTGACTCTTCTAAGGAAAGTCGCCATGGTTTGTACAAAAAGTCGCTAGATTTGTCACAAGGGGCTTTTTGGGAAAAAAATTAAGTATGTAAAGGGGTAACACCACTTCACGCTAAATAATTTTGAAAGAGCAATAATGAAAAATAAAATAATGAACGTTATGTTTTCTCTACAGCAGTCTGCAGGAACACCTCATGATCAGTGCTGTCGTCATGTTTCAGGTTCTTGGACAACAAGTGTTTTGATGCGGAGAACATGGACCACGGCCTCGTCCTCATCGACCTGGGGCAGAGCATTGACATGGAGCTTTTCCCACAAGGCACTGCTTTCACTTCCAAGTGCTTGACGTCAGGCTTCCAGTGCACGGAGATGCTCAGCGGGAAACCCTGGAACTATCAGGTGAAGACGCACAGGAGTGTGTTGTATGATTGATGTATGATTATAGAAACGTGTAAACTGATGATGTATTCAACAAATTCAGACGTTGGTTAAAAAAACGGACTAATGTAGACAGAAAATATGTTAATGCACTTTGAGGAAATGTTATTTCAGAGGTCTTACTGTGTCTTGTGTGTTCGCAGACCGACTACTTTGGAATAGCAGGGACTGTGCACTGTTTGCTGTTTGGGACATACATGCAAGTCACAAATGAAGACGGCGTCTGGAAGTCAAATGCAGTGTTTAGAAGGTAACACACACACACACACACACACACACCCTCCTTCCAAGATAAACTAATCAATCATTGGTCAATATGTAAACCAGCATTAGCTCACTACAGATGTGTGTGTGTGTTGCTGTATAAATCCAAGCAGCAACTTCAGAGGCTGAAAAATGAAAAGCCAAAAACTGCAGTTCCTCGAATGACCACTAGAGTCTGACTCCAACAGTGAGTCAATCCCCATAGACTCCCATGTTAAAATGCACTGACGTCTCAGCCCCACACACGCCCCTCCTCTTTGCCAATTTTTGGATTAGCTGGGAGTTAGGGGCGGAGTCAGACTCTGCCAAGATGGCAATGGTGAAGCAGCTCACTCTGAGCTTCAAAACTGCTCTTCAGAAACCTGTGGGTGATGTCATGATGTCCATGTATAAATCGCAGCCCATGAACACAGACACTGTAGTTTATTTAGACTCAGTCCCGCACACCGTCCTGCTGTAAATACTCACTAGAGAACCAAATGTGGATTAATCCACAGCTGAAAATAGTCCCAAACAAATGCACTATTTTCTTCTTTCTGTTTGATAAAAACTAGAGTGAGCAGCTGTTTTATGAAATTACTATTTAAAAGCTGCATCTGTAAATCTGTTCCCACTGAAATCATTGATCCTTAAAACGCCTCACAAAGTCTTGTCCCTCTCCGTCCCACAGAAACCCCCACAGCGACCTGTGGATGGAGTTCTTCCACACGCTGCTGAACGTGCCGGACTGCGGCGCCCTGCCGAGCCTGCGGAGCCTCCGCTGCAAACTGACGTCGGTCCTGCAGGAGAACTACGGCAGGAAACTGTCCTCGCTCAAGAGCCGCCTGGTGGTTCTGCTGCTGGAGAACCGCAAAGCCGCTCGGAGATGAAGACAACGGCTTTAACTTCTTCTTATCCTCCTTTTTTTAAACTGGTTCAAACTGTTTCAGAAAAATCAGTTCAGTTTTAAAAATGTGGTGAAAATGTCACTGGAGGAGGATTTGAGCGACTGACTTAGTTTAAACTGAATTTGTACATATTTTTAAAAATAAATGTAATTATTATTTAGTTGCTTTTTACAATTACATTTTTTCTGCTTTTACCTTGTGAGAATTTTTTTTTTCTTAAAAGAATAAACTTTGTGTTGAAGTGCAGTAGATTATCTTTGTGTTTTGATCTATAGTTGGAGGATTTATTGAAGCTAGTCTGCAGATATGAGTTCATATCTGATTCAACGCTTTTCTTTTGTTTTTTCTTATTTCTACTTTGAGCTACAACTTGTTTTTGTTTTTTGTGCTCTGCTCCTTTTTTTCCTCAGTATTTAATAATTATGTTTTTAAGACAAATTTTTTGCACCTTCTATAAAAAGGAAATTGAACAGATTATTTTGCCATTTTCCTTTTCTCTTTGTCAGTCCTGCCTGCTCATCTCCCCCCTGCAGCGGGTCTGCTTCTGCTGATTGACTTCTAAATTCTGTCATTAGCCAACAACAGAGGAAAGACCTCATCAGAATAACTCAGTGACTTCTCTCCGTGTTTATATTTCTGTCAGGTTAATGAATGTAACATAAGTCAGAAGCCTGTGATCTGTGCATGGATGTTCATCCGTGACCTTTGGAAATAATCTGATGATGATAAACACAAAGGTCCACTTACTAAACTTTCATCACTTATGATTCGGCCAGAAGATCCCACACAGGAAATGCAATGACAGAGCCGGCTGCATTCAGAGAGCGGGATGCGGCTGAAAGCTCTTCAGCAAATCCTTAATACTCCGCTGAAGATCCAAAGGGAAACAAAGCTAAGATGCTTTAATTAGAAAAAGATCTGCACTAATTCACCAGGCTTCTGTTTTTTTGAGGATTAACAGTGAAGCGAGCGTGAAAGACAAATGTCCCAGGAAAGCTGGAAACATTTGCAAGTAAAGATGTTTTGGAAATTCCCCGGTCAAGTTAAGCCAGATGTGTAGTCGACTGCTGGTCAGTGTCAGCTGTTTCTATCTTAAAGGTCTGGGATATGGAGGACAAGAAGCAGTCACTGTTTCTCACTACATATTAAATCTCCACACATTCTTTTTTTATTTGGAAAAGTCTACATTACAATTTTACTGTAAGGGTGAATCACATCGTGTGCATTTAAAACAGAAAGTTATGCAGTGTGTTTTTGAGAGCCACTTCAGTCTCTTACACTGGTTTCCTTTTATAACAATAAGATTTGAGGGGGGGAAGAGAGAATAAAGACGGAGCTGTTTGATGAAATAAAATAATACAGGTCACATTACATCCTGACTCATTCTTACAAGCAAATCAACTAAAACCTGACCTTAAAGGTTTAATGTACTCAGTCCACCTGGTCCTGATCTGGTCAAATTTTTATTTTTCGGACCTTGAAGGAAAACGACAGCCTTTATAGATTTAATTTATTATTCCTTCCCACTCATCAACGGTGCAGCATCACCTGCACAATTTGGCACAAATGTCCAATTTGGACTCAAGGATGAACTGATTAGATTTTGGTGGTTAAAGGTCAAAGGTCAAGGTCAACCACAAGGAGGTGATTCTAGTTTTTATATACAATATACTATCTATCTGTCTGTCCAATAAGACGTGATCTGTTGTCTCCTTTGAGGGAGTGCTGCGGTTTGTCTCGTGCGCATCTCTAGCGCGAGGAGAAGAACGTACATGGGTCCGTCGATACACGTCACTGACGCACACATGAAGAGGGAGGGGTGATTAGCGTGACGACACGCCAGCAGTTAAACGTCACTATTTCCGCACTCAATTCCTGGCAGCACCGGTGTTTCACAACTCGGCCCCCGAGGAGTCAGACACTACACACTGCAATCTTGGACAAATAAGGTAAACAATGAAATCAAAACTGAACTCATGGGCTTTTTTTCCTTTAACTGACTGGAAATCTGAAATCTCTGGCATGAATAAAAGCAGTTTCACACGCTGAATAAAATATTCATATTCAATATTCATTAATTATCAGTTCATTAATTAAGCAATAGCGGTAGAGTGCGACATCACTCCCTCTCGTGTGATATTTCGTTTATACTCCAGTTCTACGAGCGTCACATTAGTTAAATAAGCAACAACAGATAACGATTAGTTTGTTTATTTCATCATTCATGTGTCTACGCCAACACAAATAGTTCCGGAACTGGACTGTTGCTAAGCAAACAAGTAAACGTTACCTCAAGTGTGCGCTGAAGTATCCAGGCCTCTCCCCTTCATCCTCTTCTGGCGACCAGGACTTTATTTAATTCAAATGTCATTTCTGGAAATATTTTCATCTTTGCAAAGTTTGTTACAATCTAAGACAGATAACGACCGTTAATGTGACGCTGATTGACGGTTAAGCGGAGTGATACATGTACCTACAAGTCTGTCAGCGCTCGTGGAAAGTCTCTCCTCCAATCAAATTCATTGGTCGGAACTAACTGTTGTAACAAAATATTACAAATCTATGAGCGAACAAAACATTAAGAAGTGTGTCCTCTTCAGGTTTGCACATGATCAACAACAGGTGTGTGATTTTAATCTCCATATCCGTCCAGTCTTCACCCGTCCATCCCGCGCAGGGGAGGTGATTCTCTGGCCTCCTGGTACAAGGAGGTATCACTCCGTCTTGAACTTCCGGGACGCAAAACAGACTCCTGGTGACTGTCAGAGCGTGAATCACGGACGCAGATAGGACTGACTCAAGGGTCAGCTTGAGCTGTGGTGTGCATTCCCCACTGTTTATTCAACTGTTGTGGTTTTGAGACATTTTGTTCTGTATATATCAAGACATTTCACTGCTCTTCAGCAGTACACTGTGGAAATTGGCTCTGAGCTGTTGTGTGCTGAGTTCTGCTTGCCTATTATTTTTTGTGTGTTTGTCTGTGTATACCCTGGCACTGAGAATTGGTATGAGGTATCATAATGACATTGCTGCAATTCAGGAAGGAGATATTGTGACCATATTTCCTGCAACTTGGCTGGTTGGTGGAGGAAACAACTATAAGGTGGTAATTCTTGTTTTTAATCTTTATCTCAAAGCATCTAAGGAGGTTAGAAATCTGTGGCTGTGAACCACTCTCCTGATTTGGGGATTTTCTGTTCATCATAATCACAATGTCTCTCTTGGATAAAATTCATCAACAGATTTATAGGAACTTGCAAGGTGGATGACAGCGTACCCGTGCATGGCTAGAGGAGCTGACAGCTGCACACCTTCTCAGGCATCTGTGTGTATTTCAGGTACATGTTTTGTTATATTCACAACTAGTTTATTTTCATACAGAAACAGAAAAGCTCAAAAATAAACTGGAAATGGAAACAAGTCTCCAAATATGGATACGCTGGCTTTAAGTCCGTAATGAGAAGTTTTGAACACAGACTGGCTGAATACTTGGATTCCTCTCAAACATCAGGCTTTCCAGTGTGAATTCCTCCTTGTTTATTATTCTGCTGGACTTCAGTTTCAGTAAATGTTATCATTATAAAGTGCTATTCTGTGAGCATATTTTAGCAGAGTTTATTTCAGACCGTGGAGCTGCTGACATCCTGATCTGTATAATTCACACTCTGTCAGAATGTATAAACATTGGTCCATTTAAGCATATAATCTGCAGAAACCACAGATAAAGAATATAAAATCTATAAAAAAAAATATGCCTGTGAAGCTCCGCTGCTGGACTCCACCAGTCCACGCCTAATACACACTTGTTGAAAACTTAATTAAGTCATTCATCTGTGATGACAGACTGATCTGCAGCTGTGCGGCCAGCCTCCCTGCACGCTGCTGCATAACCTGATTTGGGAAAGGACGGAAGGAAGTGGAGTGAAAAAAGGATTAGACTGAGAGAGGGAGAGGAAACTGAGACAAAGAGAAGACGGGAAATCAGAAGTCAGCTGTGAGTCACTTGGTCGTGTGTGTGGAACATTTCATCCTGTAGTGTAGCATGGATTAATGTGATAAATGAGGGTATGCTGACAAACCAACATCCAACTACAGGAGTAAAGGAAAGAGTTTATGGGTATACGTAGATGAATACTGACAAGAAAGTCCAGTTGGAAAGGCTGAACATATCAAAATAAACTGATGGTACTGATCAGCCCAGACCTTTGGAGGTGGTCCAGGGGAATCCAATCCAGCAATTTGAGATGAATAATGAGAGCCATAGGTTCTACTCATTGAACGAGTGAGCAAAAGAGAGAGAGTGAGATTGATTTGTGTATTTTAGCCCTAAAGTTGTGACGTGACACCACCATAACACTCTGATTATCTTACCGCTTGCATTTCAAAGACCAACAAACAGGCCTGAAAAATAACAACAATAGGCCACAATATACTATTATATACTAAACATGCAGTAAAAGTTGACATGAAGCAACAGATTCCCTCATTTAGCATCATCATCATCATCATCATCATCATCATCATCATCAGAACAGTTGCTTAGCCAACTACTTATAACAATATGCAACAGTAAGATCAAACCAACAACAAAATGAAATAGTATTCCTGCCTGTTTGAAGTTCATTCTGCGTCTGAACGTTACATCAAACTCTTGCAGAACGACCTCTGCATCAATTCCAACATCATGATGGATTTTGATCAGTGTTCGACATCTGCCGTGTCAACGCTGGGCGGCACCTTGACACAGCTGTGAAGTTCGTCATCAAAGCTTTCGCAGACTTTCTTAGAGAGCTGTACAAGTTCACTCTTACCCAAACGCAGAAGTTGATCCCTGATGATTCACTATAGAGAAACACTGAAGCCAGCAGCTACACCACTTATTACTGAGGTCCCATCTCAAGCTTGAGTCACACACAGAAAGTTGTTCAGGCCATTTGATCCAAACACATTTTCAACTGCATCTGTGATTGATTGTGTATTGAAATACTTGACGTTGGCAACGCTCAAAGGAAGCGCTCTTTTACTGTGCAGTCGGCTCTAGGTGCCTGTCCATGTGACCTCTGTTCTCACTTCACCTGTCTGTTGGGACTCCAGTCACCTGTGGCTCTATGCCTGAAGAGGAATCCCCATTCCCCTCTTCACCGCCTGCAGCGAGTCACGGCCCAATCCCTTTCCCCAACAACGGTTCTACCCCTGGACACTTCCCCTCTCCGTCATTCTGCCCTCGGCCCTGAGCCTTTTCTTCCCCCATCAACTTCCCCTTGCTCCATAATTACAATAAAGAACTTATTTCACCTTTTACCTCTGGTTTTTGTGCTTTGCTTCGCGAGTTCAGAATGACTAAAAGCCTTCTGATGCTGTTTTATCGTGGCCATGGAAAGCATCTTATTTAGTTTCTAATTACAGTATAATTTTGTATATTTTAGATCTAACACAGAATTAAACAAGGTTTTTAATCACAGCATGAATTAGGTTTATGGTGTCTAATTAGGGTTTACTGTCTAATACAGAACATATTGTTACTAGTTTTTTAAAAAGGTTGGGTTGTGAAAACTTAATGAGATCAGCTCCAAATGTGCTCTATCCAACTGCTGAGAAGACGGTTCAATTACAAAGCTCTGATTTGTCAACTGTTTCCTCGGCAGCAGGACGTCCGAGTGTGATTCAAAGGCTGTGAGAAAATGAAATAAAAGAATACAAGCAGATAAAAATCATCAGCAATTTTTTTTCTTGCTCATGGACTCCTTGGCAGCTGCTGAGGATTATTTATTATTTACACTCAAAGTTTCCCATCAGTCCAGGAATCTGGACCCCTTTCTGTTTCCTCTCCTGGAGACATTGATCATGAATCACATTGCCTCGCTGTCTTGGGCCATTTGTAGCAGATGCTTTCGATACAGAAGCCAAAAATCCAGATCTGTGTAACTAAACCCCAACACTATTTTTCAGCGGTCACTGAGTCATACCATTTCAGTGAGCCAGAACACAGCGCAGTAGCTGTTGGGTGACGACACACTGATGATCTCTGGGTCTGCACATATAAAAGTGAGCAGCCTCCCAGTGTTCACTTCAGTGCAGGCGAGACCACCGTAACAATTATCTGCAGGGTACAAACATCAGGCAAATCTGGATGGATAAGGCTGAGCCACGGACATAAGGTTAGTAGCAGATAGAAAGGAAGGTGTGTCTGACCTTTCGTTTCTAGACCCGTTTTGTCATTTACAGCTGCTTTGAACAAATTAATTAATAACAGTATATCTGTAATAAATGCAGATATGGTGATGAGGCAATTTCTGCTGTCTAAGCCATGGACAGTCTCAAACAAAAATGTAATAAGTAAAAAACAAAATAGGCAGAATTTCTCACTATATATTACACAATACGTCAAGAGGGAAAGTAGATCGCTGAGCCGCTCTACGATGGTATCTGTTTCTCGTAGGTGATGAAATGTGTCTCATTTCAGCATGAATTTATAAGGGAGGCAGAGGTATTCATCGAAATATTTAATACTGAGATAACATTTTCAAACAGGAATGCAGGAACTGTGTTCTTCCAAAGTTATGCAGCACAGTTTTTCCATGCTTTTATTACACCATATCTCTACTACTGTAAACACCTTGTTCATCCAACAGGCTGTCTCGTTCCTATTGGCTCAAATTAGGGTCAAAGTGATTTCCAGCTGCTAAAGTGATGTTCACAAATAATTCTATAGCTGTAAATCAATGTTTGTAAACCTGTAAAATAAAGCTACAGTGTAGGAAAAAACAGAGAGATGGATACAGAGCAGCAATTAATCAAAGCTGCAATAATGAAAGATTATCTGTACCGGCAGAGTGCAAATTATACTATGACACTAAGGGGAGATCAACTATTTCTCCGGGGTGAAAGGGAACCCACTACAGTCCAGGATTGTGCTTCAATGAACTGAGATCCATATTGATGTCAAAACGTATCTCTATAATAATCCTCCATTGTCCCACTGCACATGACTGCGAACCAGTGTGTGCTAAAATTAAATCAAATATGACATTTTATATTGGTAATGAAATGACAAGTCAACATTGGAAATGAAAGGATGCATTAGCTAACAGTAGTTTGATAAACCGTAACTGTAAATTACTGTAACTGTAAGTGAAGTGTATTTAACAAGCTACATAATGAGCTACTGCTACAACACTTAGCCTATAGTCTTTGTGTGACACATGGCAGCAGAGACTTAAGGACAGAGCCGCGACACTTAGACACGAGACACTTAGAAATGGTACAGTCCAATTTAAGGATGACACAATTATATGAGTCCATGTCCCTCTCTCCCTTTCTTCTTACTGTAATTTCTGTATTATACATGAACCTTGTCTGGTTGCTTATGTTGACCCTGTTTTTTTGTCATTCACAGTTTCCAATGGCTGTGAATGCATCAGACTGGTTGGTCCCAACTGTGGGCCCAGAGTTGGACCCCTGCAGTAACTACACTGAAGCTTGGCTGTGGCTGTCCTCCCTGCAGCCGGCCTTCCTGGGTTTGATCAGTGTGATGGGGCTGTTGGGGAACAGCCTGGTTCTCTGTGTGTTCTGCCTGCAGAGGAAACCCTGCACTGTGGCTGATGTCTACCTGGGGAACCTGGCGGCTGCTGACCTCGTCATGATCTCCTGCCTCCCCTTCTGGGCTGTCACCATCGCACAAGGCTACCAGTGGGACTTCGGAGAGATCCTTTGTAAGCTAGTCAACGTGGTCATCTCTATGAACTACATCTGCAGTGTTCTGTTCCTCATGCTGGTTAGTATGGACCGCTACTTGGCTCTGGTGAAGCCCCTGTGCTCTAGCCGTCTGAGGAGAGCTGCCTGGGCCAAGCGTATCTGCCTGGGGATCTGGATCCTGGGCTTCCTCTTCAGTCTGCCCATCCTGCTCTTCCGCACAGTGACATACGTAAAGGATGCCGGTGTGGATGCCTGCATTCTCGACTACCCCCACCCAGCATGGAGCTTACACCACAACATCAGCAGGAACGTGATGGGTTTTCTAATTCCCGTTCTGGTAGTGGTTTACTGCACTCGTCACATCGTGGCTGCTCTGAACGACCGGGGAGCCAGTGGACTCCCTGGGGTGAGGGCAGAGAGGAAGGCTGCCTACCTGGTTCTGGCCGTGCTGGCCGTCTTTCTCTTCTGTTGGACACCACACCAGGTGATGCTTTTTCTTGACACTCTGGATTACTTCGAGGTCACGCCCGGGTGCCTATGGGGACATGTCCTGGACATTGGCATACAACTGTCCACATATCTGGGGTACAGCAACAGTGCTCTTAACCCCTTCCTGTTTGTCATTGTGGGGCAACATTTTAGGAGAAAGGCAAAGGAGGTGTTTGGAAAAACGTTGAACCCCTGGTCAAAAGACATGAGCTACCTGAGTGTGAGCTTCACTTCAGTGAACAGACTCAATGAAATACAGCATGTCAGTATTGAAAAACTGGAAATATCTTGACCATGACAACTACATCATGACCAGCTACTGTGGGGACTTAACACTGAAAATTAACACTGTACTACGATCACTTGATGAGAGTATTTTCCTGCAGTGATTATTAAGTTGATATGTGAAATTGTTAACAGTTAACAGTTGCTAACTTACACATTGAGCAGACACAGAGAGGCATTAGCATTAATTTTGAGTCTTGTTTGCATCCATCTGGTAAATGTAATCATGTGCACAAACTGCTGTTTTCGTTGACTCTTTTTGTTGGTGCTCCTGGAACAGCGCATACAGGCAGAGCTGCTAAAACAACACGGTAAGCCTAGAGCAGTTATCATTTTCAAAATGCACAGCTTTGGTTTGCATAGCTTGGTCCTAATTATTAGTGAAATTATTCAATATTGGTAAATGTCAAGGTATTAATCATGAGCATCAATGCTCCCTGATATTGATACTCTCTGGGTCTTTGTTTTGCCGGCGGAAGTCAGTCATATTGTTTTCGGGTTGTCTGTCTGTTCATACGTACGTCTGTCTGTCAAAATCTTGTGGACACAATACCTCAGTAACGCTTTGACAGAACTTTTTAAGTACAATTTAGTACAAACATTCACTTGGACTCAAAGATGAAATGGTTAGATTTTAGTGGTCAAAGGTCAAAGGTCACACTTATTACTCAAGACTTTACACAGCAATTATGATTCACATAAATGGTTAATATTTTATATGATTCTGAATAAACAGGGACATAACCTGAAATTAGTCTGAGTGGCTGAGGCATACAACCGCAAGGCAATAGGTAATTCTAGTGTGTCTCTGTTTTCTGTTCACCACTTAGTGTCTAACTGTCAGCTGGTTGGCTCAGGGCAGCTAGTGTACAGTGGGCTTATCAGCGCTATCCTGCTGAAAACAGCTGCCTGTTGGACATTAGGTTGATGAGAGCTGAGTCATTAAATCAGAACAAAGAGAAGACACAAATGCTCTGTTGAACTGAGTGATGACTCTGTGGTTTGTTTGCGGGTGAAGGGTTGGGGTAATTATTTATGTCTTTTTATATAAAAAAAAATGCTGATTTGTGCAGCTCTATTTAAAACGTCTGGTGCATTGTTCCAAATTATTATTGTTGAGCTAATTACTGAAGCTTGTGTGCACATGTAATTCCTATAGGGGTTTATTAGCATTTATTAGCCCTGTGTCTGTACCTTATTGCCTTTGCCATTGTTTTGTTGATGCACTGAGAAATATTATCTTCAAAAGACTAACCCCATTTATGATGTATTTGATGCTAAATTACTACTGGCGAGTGCTGAAGATGAATCCCAATGTGATTTATGTGATCTTTCATTGTGTCTGAGCTTATTCTGTCTATCACTAATTGCATAATTATGAAGTCTAACTATACAAATGTGACTGAACTAAACAAAGGTCATATTGTTCCTAAAAGAAGCAAACATCCGATTGTCTTACTGCATTAGTTGTTAGTCATTTTTCAATCAATGTGTGTTTTTTTGGCACAGAAGGTGGAATTAATGCAATTTATCCATGGTTTTCACAGTTTGCACTAAAGACATGCCCTATATATTAGATCTCATAACAAACCCCAACCTGCCTCAGAGCAGTTACACTATCACTCAGAAGATTAGACCCAAACAAAGTATAACTAAAGAAAAACAAAAATACATCAGAATAATATTGCACGCTCACAACACAAACTAGAGACATATTGTGCCCTAAACAGACACTATACTGTGGCAGACTACCTGACCACACTAACTGATAAGAACCTGAGAAAGACCATGTACAGAGTGAGCACCGTCTGGCAATAAACAAGGGCAGACACATTTATGTGTAGGTATGTGTGTATGTATGTATATGTGTGTATATGTATAACATTTATTAATTTTTTCCTTTTCTTTCCTTTTCTTTCTCTTCTTTTCTTTCTGAGATTTAAGTCAGAATTAAAAATAAATAAAGAAATAAAGAAAATCACACGTGGGCGTAATCCACTTCCGTAACGTACCGTTGGGAAAGTTACTCGGTTTTACTTTGAAAGTTTAGAGCGGAAATCAAAACTTTTTCTCCAGCTCGTTTGATTTGCATACCGAACGTGCGCCGTCGCCGACTTCCGCACTATATCAGTTGAACTGTAAACGTCGACAGCTCGTTCGTCCCGTTCGGTTTCTTTCGGCTGTCTTCGATAAGTTGTCACTCTTTGAACTGCCACAGCGGAACTCGTCACAAACCGCTGTGAGGACTCTGCGTGTGTTCAACTGAAAAGTTGAGTATAAACCCGGTACAAACTGGTTTTGTGTGACAATTTTTATACGTTAACTCCACGTAGATTTACACGAACCAGTTGTGTTCGTCGAGTTATGAGAAGATATCGCTTTAAAACTTTTTTTTTCTGTCTGTACCAGAGAGGGGAAACCATCCACCCGGCTTGAAATTCAAAGTGAGGCTGAGTAGTAACAACGTCAACAGTGTACCGTGTAGAGTAAACAGTTAAGTTAATATGTTTTCAACGTAACCGGGGAATACTTTAGTAAAATACCGGGAGCTAGCATCTCTACGTTTGTGTCGCATTTTGACTCAAACATTTGTGAGTCAGTTGGGCGAGACTCGGCTAATCCTGAGCAACACTAACAACCCTGTTGCTTTGTGTGTCACAGAAAAAGACTTAAAACTGTGCTTATATAATGTAAACACTGCACCAAGTTAACGTGAAAGACTACCTGTAACATAGCATGGATTTGTATGTTTTTCTTTAGCCTTACGATGACCCGACGGCAGCAAAGAGTGATGGTCCAAATAACGGCAAACAAAAGCGTTGCTTTGCTAGTTCACTCTCACATTATCACAAGAAGGATTTAAAACTTGGAACAGTTTTTATTTTTATTTTTTTACCACCATTAGAATACATTTGTCTTTGTAGTAAGACAGGCCATGTTCTGTTATCAGGAAACTGGTAAGAAAATTAGGGATGCACTAGTCTGACCTCTTCATACAAAACTTAAACCTGGTTTCACAAAGATATTTCAGACTGGTCTGTAAAGTTGATCCAGTCTAAATTCTGCTCATAGATAAGTCTGATGCAAGTCAGACCCTTTCTAAAACATAAAGACATACTAAATAAATGACACCTGAGCTGACCGGTAGCATCCGGCAGCAAAAAACAACATGGCTCACAATATGTGCTTTGCAAACACTAACTTATTTATATATATATATATATGGTTTTTTTTTTTTTAACCTCCTAAGACCCGAACTCTTGCATGGCGTGCATTTTTAATTTCTCTTTGCTATTTAGGCTGATTGGGACCTGAGAAAAATGATGTCCACATATGAGGACATTAGTTTTAAATTTCGATTACTGAGTGGCAGTATAATATCCTCATATGTGGTCACCAAGCCCTTGTTGAGAAAAAGTTAGTATTGTGGTCTTCTAGAGAACCCAAAATGTGAGGTCCACATATGTGGACGCCAGGTCCTAGGAGGTTAAGGTCAGTATGTGCCAATACTGATGATGTGAATTTCTAAAGAAAGTGAGGACAAAGCAAATTAAATTTATCAAAAAAAATCGAAGGTGGAGGAAAAAAACAGTTCTTCAAACCTGATAATGTTGAAGGTATTTCTAGTGAACTTGTTGTAAAAAATGTCTCCTGCATTATACTTTTTCCTGGATTCAGTTAAGATAAAATTATTCCGTACCACAATACCTTACCAATGAAAGACAAGGTTTGGCAATTTAATGATTGAATGATTCATGATTTGAAACAGAAATCCCTCTCTACATTTTAATGCACACATTTTTCCTCTATTGATGAAATTGCTAATGCCAATTATAAAATGTTACACATCAGCAAGGATATAGATAAATGGTTCAACCAAAAACTGTCGTTATGTAGTCAAATATCAATCATTGTTTTATATATTTAGCATTACGTTGGTGGGCTGAACTGTTGTCTGTGTTTGCACGGCAGCATGAGTCTTCGAGAAATCAGTGAGAACGTGAAGCTGGCCCGCGAATACGCCTTGCTGGGAAACTACAACTCGGCCAGTGTCCTTTATCATGGATTACTAGAACAAATCAAAAAGTATTTGTACACCGTGCGGGACAGCAGTTTTCAGCAGAGATGGCAGCAGGTAAATATGACATAAAAAAAAAAAAACAGTTCAAAAACCTATCAGATCATAATCAAGGGAATTTGGCTTTTCTGATGCGTGTGTTTGTTTCTCAGTTGTGGCAAGAAATTAGTGAAGAGAATCGACAGGTTCAGGATATAATGTCAACTCTGGAGAACTTTCAGCTGGACACGACGCCTGCTAAACCCAGTAACCACGATGATTGTGACATAAGGCCTGTACATGTGGAGCCGAGGTATGAGACTTGGTTCTTTATACACAATCTTAATTTTCTAACTTTCATCCATTTTCTTTCTTCACTGTTAAAATCTATTTTTATACCTTCTGAACTTTGTAGACCTCGTTCACTGTTCACCTTTGCCGTTCACCACTCTGTGGTCGGGGGTTGTATGAGCCGTTTGTCTGTGAACAATAGCCTGACACAGTCATATGATGGAGATTAGCAGACTTGAGTCCCTGATGTGAGTCTGGTTTGTTCCTGCTCTGCCCTGTGGAAAGGTGGCCTGTAAACCTCACACTGCCTCTTTGTTCGGTTGGTTGGGTCTTTTTTTGTTTTTCTTGCTGCATTAATACACTTGTTGAGTATTTCCTCAACAAGTGTTGTGTTGAAGTCTTTTAATCAGTTATTTATGGTGTTATATTATTTAAATAAGCTTTTACACTTCCAATGCCGCAATAAATATACCACAGACACATTCAGAAAATTATTGCCTTAGCCTTTCTAGTGTTGTTGTTGTTAGTCCAGTCCAAAGCTAGTTACAGCACTCATTAGTGCTCTGGCATGAGTAAAAGCACAGCCACACATATTGTGAGTAATATAATTGTTTGGAATGATAAAAATGCATGACTTGAAAGTTAATTTATATCAGGGATCATGTACAAAATACATTAATGGCAAAAAAGAGAACGATGCTCGTACCAGATTTAGCTACTTGCTCATTTCCATCTGCAGTTCCTGGACAGGTGAGCGGAACAGGAAACAGGAAAACACAGAGCAAAACCCAACATCACAACTGCAAATATGCCAACATCCTATAAATAACCATGCAGATATACACACACACACACACACATATACACAAAGGCACAATAACAACCTTGATGCAAAAATGCAAAACAGAATATTGTTATGTCCACACATCATGAATACACCATCGTCCCAAGCAGCCACAGGAACAAATTACTAGACTGTGAACTGGTGTTTTTATTTACAAAGTACTTTTCAACATGAGATGAGTGGATTGGACAAAGGCCAAAATAACAAACGAAACAAATCTCTATAGAAACAAAACATCAACATAACCTGCCCAAATATAACAAAACCAAAGTACATCAACTATAAAAAGGTACATGGATGTGCCAGGACGAAGACGTGGTTCTCTCCCCTTGCAGCTCAGACGTGCCATCTTGGTTCCTTATGTCTATGGCTGCACAATAAATCGAAATGTAATCGAATTCGCAATACGGCCAAATGCAATATCCAAATCGCGGGAGATGTAATTTTTTTTTGATGAAGATAAAATGAGTGTGTGTATTGTTAGAACCATAAGTGTTGTGGTGCTACAGCGAGCCAATCAGCTACAACTGCAGAAACTGCACCGATCACCAGCTTGTTCCTGGCACACACCTATTTACATACACTCACTCATGCACACGTCACGCCACCTTTCAAACCACAGTGAAAAACATAAGAAAAAAAGCACCATATGACCGCAGTCATATGAAAATATTGATTAGTCAGATTAATGCTGACAGGACTAATTACTTATAATCCATTGTTAATATCCCCATTTCCCTCTTTTCCTTTCCCAGACACTCTCCTTGTCCCGTCAGGCGGCCTACTAACCCCTATAAAGAAAGCAAGCCTCCAAACAACCGGCTGAGCGTGGCTGTGAGGGCCCAGCAGAGGCACTCGCCTCGGGGGGCCAACGGGGACAGAAGCAAAGTCTCCAAGGGCAAAGAAAAGAAGGAGGCAAAGGAAGCCACTGGCAAAACAAAGGAGGATAAGGTGAACGATTGTGAAAGAATGCACAACCTTCTCCGTCATTATATTAGAGAACATATAATCAGACACAACTATTTGCGTTGTTGATTAAACACTGTCCTCGTGCTGCTCCTTTGTACCCGCATCCATGCCGAGCCTGTCCTTCCAGTTTTTTGTGTGGGAGAAAACTGACCACGTGGGTTTCATTCAGGGAGCAGGGAACAGTGATCATGTGTTGTGTCTCCCTTTCAGAACAAAGCAGAAGTCCAGGAGAAGGAAGTGAAAAAGTTTGACGGGACAGGATATGACAAAGACCTTGTGGAAGCTCTGGAGAGAGATATTATATCTCAGAATCCAAACGTTAAATGGTATGTTTTTACAATTTAGTGTGTGAGAAGACATGAGCCTATATTCCTGTCATGTCGTGTATAAATTCCCATGCATGTCCCAGAACTGTCTCCGCACTCGACAAGAGATTAAATCATATAAATATATGAGCAGGAAAAAGACCTAGAGCCAAAAGCAGCCTGCCACATCTGCAGAAGTACTACATGATAACCAGCATCTGTTTAACCTGTTTCTGCAGGGACAACATCGCAGACTTGGAAGATGCAAAAAAACTGCTGAAAGAAGCGGTCGTGTTGCCCATGTGGATGCCAGCATTTTTCAAAGGCATACGAAGACCATGGAAGGTACCGACTGAGGAGATTTAATCTGACTTCTCTTGTTATATGTTTCACTCTAACATGGGACTCACGTCTTACCTCAGGGGGTGCTCATGGTCGGACCTCCGGGCACAGGGAAAACACTTTTGGCCAAAGCCGTCGCTACCGAATGCAGAACCACATTCTTCAACGTTTCCTCATCGACTCTCACCTCCAAGTACAGAGGGGAGTCTGAGAAGCTGGTTCGCCTCCTGTTTGAAATGGTGAGCTCACACGCGCGACATGTTTGGGTGTCATGGCTGTTCATGTTGTCGGGAGAGTATGTGTCCCCTTTGAGATTTCTCCTGGACTCAGTCGTTGTGTTTGTGCTCGTGCAGGCACGTTTTTACGCTCCCACTACAATCTTCATCGATGAAATTGACTCCATGTGCAGCCGCAGAGGGACGTCCGAGGAGCATGAGGCCAGCCGGAGAGTCAAGGCGGAGCTGCTGGTGCAGATGGATGGTACAACACCAGTGACGCCTCCTTATACACAAATGTATTTTCCCAGTGTTTTTGATATGTGTCAGCTGTTTTAACTGCAGTCACGTCTGATCGAAGCGTTAGTTTTCAGAGGCGTTCTCTGTCATTGCTGTCGCTCAGGTGTCGGTGGAGCATCAGAAAACGACGACCCGTCAAAGATGGTCATGGTCCTGGCTGCCACCAACTTCCCATGGGACATCGATGAGGCGCTGAGGAGACGGCTGGAGAAGAGGATCTACATCCCTCTGCCTTCAAGTACAGTCATTTCTCTCATTTACTCTAATTTACCTCTCTTACTGCCGTTCTCAAAACAGTTCATCATTCCCCCACACAAATCAGCATTTCTCATTGTGTTTGTACAAACTTCCTGTATCCGCACATAGTTCACGACCAAAGACGATTTCTCATTGTGATTTCTCATCTGACACGTGAAAACAGTTTGTACCTTCATCAGATAGAACGACAGACCTCTCACCCACGATGAAACTGTCCTGCTGCATCAGTGTTTTCAAATCACCTTAAACTTTCTTCAAATATAAATGAATTGCCTTTGTCTATTTTTCAACGCATAGTTCCATGTCTATCATTTTGCTTTCCTAAATTATGTTCTGTGACACATTTTCTTTTCTTTTTTTAAAAAACTCTTTCACAAATCCAAAAATTGTTCATACAAAATGCAAAGTGCCACATATTTGCTGCAAAACAAAACGCTGCACTGAATATAAACACATCTCAAAATCAAGTATTTGCATCCAATGCCAAACACTAAATGTTTGGATAAACCATGTTCTCAATCTAAAGCTCTTCTCTCTTCCATAGTGGTTCCATTGTGTCAGTCAGCATATTGTTTTCAGGTTGTCCGTCCGTCCCATTCTCATGGACACGATATCTCAGTAAAGCCTTGACTGAACACAAACATTCAGTAGGACTGTTATGAGAAATGCATGAACTGTTTTGAGAGCTGCATTAAGAGTTGTGAGTTGCATCAAAGCGATTCAGAAAAACTGTAACTGCACCCTTAATAACTGCAGAGTGTGGGATCAGGGGTTAGAGGTGCTCATCCCCCCCAAAAACCAAAGAGCTTCCTGGCTTCTCCACTTCACCGTGTCCTTTATGTTTGCAGCCAAGGGGCGAGTGGAGCTGCTCAGGATCAACCTGAAGGAACTGGAGCTGGCCGGCGATGTGAATTTGGACAAGATCGCGGACCAGATGGAGGGTTACTCAGGAGCCGACATCACCAACGTTTGCAGGTTAAACCGATCTTCAAAATAAAGTCGACTGTCTTCCCAGTAGCTTCTTTTACAAACAGCACAGAGACAAAACAACACATTTACACAGAATAAGATCTATGTCGTAGCTAAGAGATATACAATAGAGTAGATACAACAAGGCGCACTGGTAGAGCTTTCCTGAAAAACTGAAGGTCGGAAGGATTTCAGATGAGCACCATACAAGCGAGAGCTGAGAGATGCATGTGGTTTAAAGCCTCTACTGAAATCTGTGGTCACACTGGTTGAAATTAAACTGTTGTTCGATGCTGCAGGGACGCCTCTCTGATGGCCATGAGGCGAAGAATCGAGGGCCTCACACCAGAAGAGATCCGCAACATTTCCCGGGACGAGATGCACATGCCCACCACCATGGAGGACTTTGAGTCGGCTCTGAGGAAAGTGTCCAAATCTGTGTCTGCAGCCGACCTGGAGAAGTACGAGAAGTGGATCGAAGAGTTTGGGTCTTGCTGAAAAAAAAAAAAAAAAGGTGTGTGTGTGTGTGTGAGAGAGTGTGAGAGTGTGTGTGTGTATGTGTGTGTGTGTGTGGTTTCATGGTGGTGGCTGAGTATGTGTCTGAAGCAGTTAGGTGAAATATTACATCAGGTAAATAAGTAGAACCTCTTCCTGTCGAAAAATTATGTTTTGAAAATCTAGAAAAGTGAAAAAGGTGAAAAGTTGCAGATTTTTTCACTTTCACTGGAAATAAATTTCAATTGCAAAATGTTTCAAAACTCTCAAAACCAAGTTAATTGACCTTCTTAAGTGTCATATCAGTTGCTTTGTACCATCGTGTCTCACAATGAGATTCTTTGATTCTACAAACTGTCGTTCCTGTATTTGTTTTTGTTTTTTTGTCGATGCACTTAATTTTATGTGAAATTGACGCGTGTGGTTGTTTCGCATTTTTGTTGATGCAAATTTTTATGAACACAACACTAACAAGGTATTTCTATGAATAAATTTAACAAGTGTTTATGGATGTTAACAGTGTCTCACATGTAAGTTCATTTGTTGTGTCGGCTGCTGGATGGTATTTTGAGCCTTGTGACTGTTGTTGTTCTAGACATGATTTCATGGCTGTAGTTGGCCTGACATGGACTCACACAGAACCATACGATCATCCAGGCAGCTGTCAGTTTCTAGATGCTGCTGGTGTGAAAAGTAGTTGCAATATTTTTTGGGGCGTGACTGATAATCCTCGTTTTGAGTCGTGCTGTGTCTAAGGCGTCCAGATGAGCCGTGGGAGAAATCACTTGGTTGCAGGAAGTGGTGTGTGATTGGTTTGGCCTGTGGGTTTCAGATAGTGACCACACAGTTGAATGTACTTTTAACTCTTGATAAATAGGTGCATCAGTAATTTCCTCCTGTAAAAATATTTAATAGATTCACACCAATTCCACATTTTTGAGGCGATAATTGTATTATGATATATTGGCTTTTTTTTTTTTTTTTGCACATGAATACAAACATTGCAGTTATTAAAGAATTGTGACCGGGATGTGTACGGAGCTCATGGCACCGCAAAGCACTGCAACTTAAGAAAACACAAAACAAATTCAGAAAATATCTTCATCAATTAAACAACATGTGCTGCAAATACTCACAACACAACCCTCCAATCAAATTTCCTGGTCAGAATTGTTGTATATTATCATTTGGTGGTTTACAAATAAAATAGAATTGAATTGAATCACATTAGATGTCCGAGGGGAACCGTTAGATTACACACGTCCACATGGTCGTTCTGAAAACAAAATGTTCATGTTGTGCTCTCTCAGCTTGCACAAACACAATCAGACAATACAGAAATGTGACATGTCATCAGGTGATACACAGTCCAGCTGTAATTCATGGAGTTAATGCAGACAAACATCTCAAATTAAAAATATTGTTTGTTTTATTCTTCAGCAACACATCTGAATTCATGCCTGGCACATCGTTGGCCTTACAGGCTAATTCAGCACGTCTCTATTCAGTGCATCAGTTTGGACTTGGAGGCGTACACTTGACAGGTTGAGTTGTTTTGAGTCATCATGCAGTTTCCTAGTTTTAATGTATAACCTGCTGACAGAACAGCAAACTGCATTCACAAGCTACACTACACATGCACCTTTTGCTAACGCAGCACGTCATGCATCCTGCAGCTTAACTGAACCCTGGGGAGAGACGGAGAGAAAGTCTCAGCTGCTCTGAGTTTCACAAACTCACATGTTTTTTTGTTTGTTTTGGGTTTTTTTTTTTTTTTTACTTTATTTAAGCGTGACAATTAAGATCTGAAATAAAAAAAAAAAAAGAAGACACACTGACGCTTGCTGAGTTTTGAATTAATAAAACCCACAATATCCTGCCCCAGTCTGCTTTGGTCCCTCACACACAGCCTACTGGGACTGATCCTCATCTCAGTCACTCTGGTCTATAAATCATAAGATTTACCACACACACACAAAATAAAGAAAACATGAACATCCATGCAGGTTCAACTCCAGTTTACACTTTGAATTTCTGATCACGTCCTGTACAACCACTGTATTTTACATCGGTCCAGTTAAAGCAGGAATTTGTCTTTAATCTGTCTTCATTTAGAGTGCACTGACAATCTGAACAACCTCACTTTCACTCTCCGTTAATAAAAAAAAGAAAGTCACACACACAATTAACCAAAGTAGAATAAATTATAATCCCTGTCTTCAGTCATAGGATCCATAAAACAGTCACTGAGAAGAATGACAATCAACATCTGAACCTCAACTCTGGACGACAGGACTTCTCTTCAGTAGTGACATTCAGACCCAGTTTTAAAGTGGTGTGTGTGTGTGTGTGTGTGTGTGTGGGGGGGGGGCAATCACCCGATGTGCAGACACAAGCTTTATAATGAGACAATGACCTGCATCTTTTTTTTTTTAAGGTTGAAATATTACCTCACTTCATCAGAGCTGTCTGTGACGACAAACCATTATTGTCTGACAGATCCGCAGACACCACCTGGCTCATACTAAATAAACACATTTCCAATAAATTCACTTTAGTGCACTTGTTTCCTTCACCACTCAGCAGTGGGGCGCAGTTTTGGAAAATAACAATAATGTGAGAAAACCAATGAGACCTGTACAGAACTGCTACAGACAGAAAGTATTTTCAGTGAACAGAAAAACTCCAAATCACTGGATGCATCTGCTAAAATGTTCAGTTTGTTCCGATTCATTTGTTAAACTTGTTTTTCCTAAGCTAGTGACTGTTCTGGTGCGCGTTGCTAAGTTTTGGTGACATG
This sequence comes from Seriola lalandi dorsalis, assembly GCF_002814215.2. NCBI lineage: Eukaryota > Metazoa > Chordata > Actinopteri > Carangiformes > Carangidae > Seriola > Seriola lalandi. The sequence goes on from NW_019525498.1 coordinate 1,169,737, forward strand.
ATACAACAACGAAAAAAAAACAAACTTTGACAAAACTGTGTCGCTATGAAGCTTTTGATCTTCTGCTGCATATCACTTCCATTTTTTCCACTTTCAAGACGTGTCGTCAATGTCGGCTTATAAGACTAGGTCTACGGTTTGGGATGAAAGGATCAAGTGCTGACTTCCTGGAGTTGGGGCTGTTACTTTTATTCAAAATTCTAACTTTTGTTCTCAAATGTTGGACAAAAGTAAAAAAAAAAAACAAACTAAATAAACGAAAATAAACAGTTTGAATTAAACGTTAAGTGACTGAAGTAGTTTCCTCCACGAGTCCAGCAGTTCGAAAAAATTCACTACCAACTTGACCTACTGCATGTCCCACTGACCTACCAGTAGACAGCTGATGAATAAAAATGGAGGAGCCTGATGAGTGTGGAACCGTTTTGGGATCTCTGTATATCATCAACAAACACAGGGCGAGTGCTTTACTCTCCAGCCACAGCAAATCTGAGAACTCACCCTGTGCTGCAGCGGAGGCACCACAAATGAGGAGCAATGACTCTCACGTCCCACCCAGGACACAGAAGTGTAGAACTGTTCCTTTAAAAGCTTGGATCAGATGATCTTCATAAAGAGCTGTTGCTAAATGTTTCCAAAATATTTGGAAGAATAAGCCTCTTTGCTCTGGCGTGTTTTGGAGAAAAACAAAAAGTACTCGAGGTCATTGCTGATTAAAAAGTAACTTGTTACTGAGCTGGACAAGAAACAAAGTGCATCATCATTTGTGACTTAATAAAAGTGGCTTTTCACAAACTCTGCCTGACCAATCACAGCAAAGAGTTTGGTTGTCTATGCTCATTTCTTTTCTCTAATACTCACGTATGCTCTGATACTCTAATAACGAGTGGGACTTCACGTGACTGCTCTTAGCTGACATCACTGTAAACCACTCACTGTGATCATGTGACTAAATCAGAGGGATGTGAACTATCATTAAACCAGGAAACTGAGTTCAGTCAATCTGATGGCTTTAAAGCAACCCCCCCTGTTCGTGGCTTATGTGCGTAAATTGAAGTGAAATGCGAGTGATTAAAGTCTGAATATAAGCGAGGGACAAAACCAGGCCATGCTGAAACCCTAACATAGGAACCAAGGTTAAAGAATAAACAACAACAAACTGAAAACAAAGGTAGTGGTCGAGCCAATCCCCTTTCAGGGCTTCTTCTCTTCTCCCTCCGCTTCTATCTCTATGTTCTCCAGCAGAGTGTGTTTCTCATCCTCTGGGATCAGGGTGACGGGGTTTAGGTGAAAAATGTGCCTTTAAAAAAAAAACAAAAAAAAAGAGAGAGAGAAATATATAAGTATATATAAATATAAGAGTTATACAGAGATGTTGAAGACAATCAGGGACCAGCAATGCCCCACCAAAGGCTCCAACTGCCCCACCTGATTGTCCCGCTAAATAAAGCTCTGAGGGATTCACAGATTCGCCAAACTCACTTGTGTTCACACGCTGGGAAGAACATGTCCAAGATCTTGACTATGACGGCTGATCCCACGACGCCGATCACCACCACCCACATGACCAGGAAGAAGAGAGGCAGGGACTCGGAGCAGAAGCGCCTCAGACGCTCTCGCACCTTCTCCACCCACTGACACATGGCCTGAAGACCAAACGGATCATCATCATCATCATCATCATCTCATTTTAATTCAAACAAATCAGAAATAAAGAATAGAAAACATGTATACAAACATAATAATAGTAATGGGTGAAAATGGGAAACACCAATAAGCTTCAGAAGCTTGTGAGTAGGAGTCGAGTCACTGCATGTACAAAATATAATTTCAGCCACAAAAGACCTAAATCCCAAAACCCTGAAAGGAATAACTAAATAAAACAAAACATCTATCCCATCAGTCCATACATCAATCCATCAGCAATAAATGGTAGATAAAAAATAACTAGCTAAAAATAGGAGCTCAGTAGAGCAACCAGCTCTTAAGACTCCAGCCTTTCAGGGAACACAAATTCAAATATAAATATAGATATTTAAATATATTCAGAGCAGCAGGGAAACAGAGCGGCTCGGTAGACGAGGGCTCGGCACTCTGCTGCATCATGTTGGTTGAAAGCCATGTCAGTGCATTCCCCCCAGTAAACTGATCTTCCTGTGTTTGTTCCCAGTGACTCCGCCCCTGAAACACTGTGAATGTCATCAAGCAGCTCTCACATCAGACTCTACTTACAGAGTAAGATGATATAAATTCTTTGGGTGGAGTTTCCATCTGAATCTGATCCGGCTGGCTCGGTCGGTCATCGAGTCCGTCGTCGTATCTGACATCATACAGCAGGTCGGGGTCCATGCGCAGAGGAGTCTCTGGGAGCTTCCCAGGAGCTGCCGTCTCCTCCTGGGTGGTCTCTGTGTGCTTCAGGGGGTACTGGCTGGTGGTGTGAGAGATCAGCTGATCTTCATCTGATTTTAAAAAAAGAAAGAAAAAAAAAAGAAAGTGTAAAAGATAAGAAAATAATATCACCTTGTGCACCTGCTTAACAGTAATTAAGATCAGAAGAAGCACCATGTTTTCATACTTTTTCTGGGGCTTGGTGGATCAGTGACGACCACATCGTTCTCCCTGGGAACCCTGAAGATCTCACTGTGTCCAATGGGGTAGATATTGGTGAACTGAGCCAACTTCTGGAAATCTGGGCTCATCAGTAGCTTCACCTCACACATGTCAGGCTGCTGGACCTAAATGTTCAAACCCCAATGGTGTGAAATCATATTCAAATATTACTTTGTTTTGCATATGATATTACTGTAGTTGATTAGCCATGTAGTAAAAAAGCAAAAATAAAACAAAGCGTACTGCAGTAACATGAAGGATGATGATGTTGGCTACCATCAGTACATACATACATTTCAATAGTTTTTTCAACACACTCTCTCAGCAACTGGAACCAAGTTTCAAAACAAAGCATGTACCTCTTTGCCCTCCATCTCTATTACTTCACTGAACACCTGCAGAGCCACCACCTCCTCTGAGTCGCTGTATAGCCGGTTCTGGCTCACCATCACCCGGGTGACAGTGGACACCAAGTCCCCAGATTCAAACTCACTGCTTCCATTGATGCTGTCCACTGGGGGGAAAAAAAAACACACAAATCGACTTCAGTTTCTACACAACTAAGAATTTATCCCTCAATTAAACAACAGTAACTCATTTTAAAAAATTGATTATTAATTAAACATTCCAGTTCTTAATCAAGTAAACTTCCAACAGCAAATTATTATTGTCATTTGAGAGACATACACTTTAAAGCACTGACAATATAATGACGTGATATAGATAAAGGAGAACGTCATTGAATTTTTAAAGGTAGTAATAGTTCAGCAGATAACTGCATATTTCAGGGAAATCTTTCAAATGTGGGTACAAGTGCTAAGCTTGGCACAAATCCTCCTTGGAACGGGGGATGTTGGGTCTCTCTCCAGGACACAGTGCCTAGTTATGCAGTGCCATCAGCTGTTTCCTGGTGTAAACAGGAAACAGCCAGTGCAAACACCACGAGATTATGTGTGCCCATAGAGCACATGTAGGTGAGACACACCGATAGAGAAAGAGAGAAACAATTCAACACTGAGCAGGAGCTGTTGTAACAGGCTGCCATTCCTGCTGCGCCATCTTGGAAAAAAAAAAAGTGCTTGTATCCTCATTTCAAAAATGATTACAGTTATCTGCTGCACTATAACAAAAATAATTGATTTGTAACAGGTGAACTGTTTAAATTATGGTTTAATACTTGTACTAATCATAACCGGTGAACATCTTACTGATGTGATGAATACTCACAGAGAAGTGCTTGACAGTTGAACCTGGTGACCCCTGACAGTTCCACTGGGATGTCATTGACCAACACCTGCTCCTCACCCACCGATATGTTTAAATTTATCTGAAAGATCAAACGACAGTGTTGAGGCTTGGCTGATTTGTTGGATTTCGAAATCCATGGAAAAGGACACACCTTAGTCTGGACCTTTGCTTATTAAGTGGACTTATACTGTGCACCTGTAAGTTGTTGGAGTCTTGCAACTGCGTGTCCGCCAAAGTCCCTGCTGTCACGTTGATCAGGATGTTTTCCTATAGGCATCAATAATTAAAAATCACATAAAAAGAAAAAACAAAGAGACGTGGGGGTTAACACCATCATGTCTGCCAGTCAGGATATGACTCGATCAGTAAGCTAACGCTATGCTAACGTCAACATCATCATATTGGCTCAATGTTTGCCGTCGCTTTGGGTCTTACCGTATTCAGCTGCCCGGGTGACGACTCTGTGGACGTTACTAAGGCAAAAAGAACAAACACAAGACAAACCGCTGGCCCTGTCATTTCTATTTTGTGGCGACTTAACTTAACAGCGGCGAGATAGCTACAACAAAAACATTGAGCAAGACATATGAACTGCGCATGCGTGCGGGATATCCCAAACACTCTTTTCTCGCGAGATCAGGAACGTCAGCATGGCGGTGCTCCTTGAAACAACGCTGGGCGATATTGTAATTGATTTGTTTACAGAAGAAAGACCTAAAAGTAAGAAAACGAGGCCATTTGCTCATAACGGCAGCTAACGTCGCGTCCTGCTTGGTAGTCGAATAAGCTAGCAAGCTGGATAAGAATAAGGGCAGAATAAGGGGGTGCTAGCTAAGGCTGTTAGCTTGTTTGCTTCTTTTAAATTGTCCATTTAGCATTAGCTCACGGTTAATTCACCGATAGTAACAGTACTGGAATAAACAAACACAAACCATTACGTAGCCTTAATTCTGTAAACGCTAAATAGACGCGAAATGTTATAATGGATTTAGTCTGTTGTAAAGACTGTCGGTTTAACTTTAACCGCTTTTCTTTTGCAGCCTGCCTAAACTTCCTGAAATTATGCAAGATAAAATACTACAACTACTGCCTCATCCACAACGTCCAGGTAAGACTGAAAGGTTCCTTGCACAGTTGTGTAACAGATGAATCAGTCTCATTGAAACTATTATGAATTCAAACATGACACAGACTCATCTTGACTTGCCTCAGGAGGGCGATATAGTCACAGAGCAGATTTGAAAAGTTGAACTCTGAAGTTTCAGGCCGCAGATGCTTTCAATTAAATTCAATTCAATAAACTTTATTTAAAAGGAGTACACATTAAAAACAACACACAAATACACAACAAAGAACATACAAACAGTGCAAGACAAACTGTACACATTAAGAAAAAAAAATGACATGAAAAAACAATGGTGCAAAACAAAACCCGTAATATTATAATGAGAAAGACGGTAATAAATCCAACATATGAAAACTACATTTTAAAAAAAATTGGTTGTATGACAGATGGTGCTAGTGCATTAAAAACAATGTTACATATCTACATAATAGTCTGCATATTGACATGTGAGGTAAATGAACACAGATAGATGGCATCAGTCAAAGTCTTTGGCTTCTGAACTATGTGGAGCCCTAAAAGTCACAGCTTCACATTACAGTACAGTAATACAGCAGATGGACAGTTGTGAAAGCTGAGGATGAGTAATAGATATTGTGGCCTTGGGTTCGTGCTCCACATATGTATGTTCCATATTAGATAAGAACCCGTATATAAATAATCTAAGATCACAATTGCCACCAGTATTATAATGGTAACAGGGCTCCTATGCTGAAATTGGTTGGTTACAGTAATCAGCTGAAGTGTTATACATAATACAAGCCACACAAAGATCCACACATCCAAAGATATTATTATACTTCACCTGTGTGGAGATGACATGGACCTTTCAAGTTTCTTAGTGTACTTTATTTATGTATTTTATATATTAATACTAATATCTTCACAGCCCTATTTCAGGTTCTGGTGAAGATATTGTGCTTTTCCTGATTTGTCCATCCAACTTTGAAACTGTGTTGGACATGCTTTGTGTAACAATGTGTTTGTCTCCTCTTCAGAGAGACTTCATTGTGCAGACTGGAGATCCCACTGGTACCGGCCGTGGTGGAGACTCAATCTTTAGGTCAGTTATCGGCATCACCACTGTTGGCATTTGTGTTTTCTTTTTTTTGACACCACAAGTTGAACATATTTTCCCTTCTGTTTGTGGTTAGTAAACTCTACGGGGACCAGGCCCGCTTTTTTGATTCAGAGAAAGCGCCACGCATCAAACACAGGAAGAAGGGGACCGTGTCGATGGTGAACAATGGAAACGCTCAGCACGGTTCCCAGGTGAATGACATGGACACGCACATTGATATTTTCCATGTGGTTGCAAAACACTTCCGGATTAGACAGAACAGAAAACATTGTGATATAGTTTTTAGTTTAGCTCTAGTTGGATGGTGTTCCTTGATAAAGATTGTTATGTATCATGTATAGCAAGGGAAAGTAAGTTTATTTCTACAGCCCCATGCAGACACAAGACATGGAAATACATTATAATATAACATTAAGACGACAATAAAAACTAATTTAAATAAATAAAAATATTTGAATACATAAGATCAGGTAGGAAACTTAGGACCCCATTTTAAAAGGGATGTTGTCAAATGCACAAGATTGTGTGTGTGATTTATTGGTGAGCTGCAGTAAACGGTGATGTTTTAAGTCCTGATCTAAATGACAGTAGCAGCAGAGCTCAGGTGTTCAGGAAGCTTGTTCCACAGGTGAGGAGCAGAGAAACTAAAAGCTGTTTCACCTGGTTTAGTTCTGATTCTGGGAACACTGAGTGAACCTGCCCCAGATCACCTGAGGGCTCCTGATGATTCGTATTGTAGTTGGTTGTAGGATTTTAAAATCTGTCCTTTGTATAACATAAAAAGACCATCCTCATTATTTCAAACTGAAATCAAGGCCATGTCCACTATGACAGTGTAATACTTGGCATTTGATAATGTTTCATCGTGTTAAATTAAACCATGGCCTCCCTCTCTGGGCCCCCTCTTGTCTTTGGTGTCATACATTTACTTTTTTAAATCATAAACCATATTTAATTTACAGATTGAATTTCCCTGCCAGATGTCTCATGAATTTCCCCTAAGGGATAAATAAAGTATCTTATCTATCTATCTATCTATGTTTGTATGGTGTACTTCATCTTTTGTTATTCTTGCCCTTAGTTCCTTATTACCACCGGTGAGAACCTGGACTACCTGGATGGAGTCCACACTGTGTTTGGGGAAGTTACAGAAGGACTGGATGTGTTGGCCAAAGTCAATGAGACCTTTGTTGACAAGGACTTTGTCCCATTCCAGGATATCAGGCGAGTGAATGAATTGTGTTTACGGCACTTGTGTTGTCAAGGTCAGAGGTTTGACTCCCATTTGACCAACAGTCACAAAAACCATCAGAATGCACTTTGGATTCAGTCTTACAATAATGAGAAAATAATGCAATTGGTCTTCAGGATAAACCACACGGTGATCCTGGAAGACCCGTTTGATGACCCTCCTGACCTGCCGGTCCCCGATGGATCTCCTGAGCCCACCAAAGAGCAGCTAGACGTGAGTCCACTGCCGCTGTTTGACACGTTAAAAGGAAACTCTGCTGCTTTGCTACGTCAAAGTGTGTTGGGGAGTACTAGTGCATAAGGGGAGCTGTGCGATATCTGATAAATGTCCTCGAGTGATGTCACTTGAGTCGGCATCGGTTGGAGCTGAGCGCTGCAAGTTTGAAAAGGACAAAAAAATCAGGGGGTGTGTAGTTTCAGGCCCTCGACGCATATGGATTCAAAAAGCTGGGACAGGCGACATAAGATAACACTCCTCAATCCCCAACCCTGCAGTCATTAGTGCAGTTGCATTGTGGGTGAAGTACACTGCTGATCGAAAGTTTTAACATACATATGGTGTGACTGGTGCTGTGTAATAAATTTACATAATTTAAACTCAGAGTTTAGAGATTAAAGATTAAACCATAGAACAAATAAACAATTTGAGATTTTAAAAACAAAGAATCGTTGAATCTTCTCGTTGAACTAAATTTAATCTAAATTTTTGACTCATCGGCAGCCGAACACACTCGAGGTTTTGTTCTACAGTGGAAATGAAATGTTGGTTGTAGGTTGCTCCAGCTCCGTGGGGTTCAGGTTCTGTTCTAATGTTGTGGCTCGTTATGTTGCTGTAGGATGAAGCTCTGACCAACCCGTCTGTCTTTCCTGTGTGACTGCCTGTTTATTTCTGTCAGAACTACTTCCTGCTTCTTCCTTGGCGTAGTAAAACCAGTTTGTACAGAGGGTTTGTGTCACCAGTTTTTTCATCCCTGAAAAATCCCTGTTTTCTCTGACATTTACATGATTCAGTTTTTGGTGACTAAACCTGAGTGAGTCCAACGATGTCATAGGAGTGTGATGTTGATAGTTGGAGCACTCCTTCTTCTAAGGAAAGGTCTAAAGCTTCCTGCATGTCAATGTAAAGCTACAAAACAGTTACCTCAGGTTATTCGTTCCAAACCAAGATGATGATCGCGCTGAAAAACCTGAAATGGATGAATGAAGATAAATGCAAATTAAAGTATATACTCTGTGCAGAGCGGCAGGATCGGAGCGGACGAAGTGATCGACGATACGGATGGGAAAGGGGCGGAAGAGCTCGAGGAGAGGCTGAAGGAGAAGGAGGCCAAGACTCAGGCCATCCTGCTGGAGATGGTGAGGAGAAGGAATGTGCTCTCACATTTCTGCTGAACATCACAAACACGCAGCGTGAGACTTTTCTACACCGTTCTGTCCCTGTTCCTTCAGGTGGGCGACCTCCCCGACGCAAACGTGAAGCCTCCGGAGAACGTGCTGTTTGTGTGCAAGCTGAACCCGGTGACCACAGACGAAGACCTGGAAATCATCTTCTCTCGCTTTGGGACCATAAAAAAGTGACGCTAACCTCCAATTCCTGTATAATGCAAATTTGATATGTGCTAACATTATATTTTGACTATGCCTGCTAATACATGTTCTGTTTCTGTGCAGCTGTGAGATCATCAGAGACTGGAAAACTGGAGATTCCCTCTGTTACGCTTTTATTGAGTTTGAAAAGGTGAGCCTTAAGCCTCCGCATGTGTTAAAGGAACGGTTTGGGTTTTTTTGAGGTGGGGTTGTGTGAGGAAGTCTGATATAGTCGGTACACAAGAAAACAAACTTTTAAAACTCCCACGGAAACAATCCAATATCTCTTTGAATTTACGCGTCACGTAGTATATTTTCACTCTCTGACTCACTCGGCTGACCTGCCGCTGTGGCGTAATACAGTACACTCAGCTGATGATGAAAAATGTAGTGCTGAAGGGAAGTGCTGCTTTCACAGGAAGATAAACTGCTGGAAATATTCTACATGAATCTTACATTTAAATAGATATTGGATTGTTTTTTAAAAGACTCTAAAACATGTTTTTTCTTGCCAAAACTTTGAGCTAAATCTCCCTCACAGTTCTTTCTATGAACCTATTCTAATTAAATCTGACACTTGGCACTTAAATCCATTATTTCACTCTTCATTATTTTTTTTCAAATCAAATGTGCTGGAGAAAAAAAACAGGTGTAACTGTCCAAATCCTGTGACAGATTGAAAACCACCTGCATGATGTGAATGAATATAAATCAGTTCATTTATTTATTGGTTCTAACACTAACTATCACTTCTATCACTAATCACATGGAGTCAGTAGGACAGAGAAGTAGAAGTTATATAAGTAGTTTATGACAAGTAACTATTCAAGAGCAACTTCCCTGTGGTAAACTCATGAACTTACACCTTCACAAGTTAATGAGTAACTCCATAAGCACCATTAGTTTTGTCAGTGGTTTGAACTCACCATAGTGAGTCTGCGGTCTGTGTCGTTTGGAGAGGGGATGCAGCTTTTGCCCTCTGGCGTTTTTCCAAAAACCTTCATGAGCTGCATTTATTGAAGGACGCAGCTCGTGTTAAGTCCCAGTGTGAAGTGCAGTGAATAATTAAACCATTAGAGGGCGCTGGGCCAGTTGTTACAGGTAAAATGTGTTTTCACTCAGTGAACCAGAAATACAGAACCCGTTAACGGCTTGGACACAGTGACTGGTGCTGTATTGTAAAGTAAATAGATGAAACATAATGAATTTGTAAATGAGCCGGGTAAATTCATTCTGAATGTGAAAGATATCTGGCAGTCGAGGGGTTTTCCACACGAGGAGCAGGAGTGCTTTTCATTCAAATACAGGGATGTGCTGCTTCTGCAGACAGTTTCCTCTTTACATATATTGTCAGCAGTTAATATGCACTTTTTAAACTCTGCTTTTGCATACCAGGTTGATTTTGCAAAGAGGCTGCCCCACCCATCAATGTGATGCAACTGTGAGCATCTGGTTGAAGCAGTGCTTTGGCAAACACGAAGCATCTCTTCCAGCGAAGTCGCTGCTTGTTCTCAGATGTCTGAGAGCTGAGACGAAGTGAAGGGTGTTTCTTGGAAATGGCTTCAATCTGTTGTTCTGTATCCTCCAATCACTGAGCAGCAGGAAGCCTTCAGAAGGAACTTGATTTTGTGAATGTTGAGACAGGGAGGGGTAACGAGAAAGTTGGTAAAATACCGAAGAACCAGGGGCCGGTTTCACAAAGATATTTCAGTTTTGGTCCAGTCTTCATGTTGCTCACAGATCAGTTTGATGTCAGTCAAGACTGTTTCACAAAAATAAGCACTGACTCATTTTAAGCCAAAAACACCAGACACCTTATTGCCAGATGGTAACAATCAGTGACACCTGCGCTGAACATCAGCACCCAACAACAAAAAACAGGAAAACATGGCTGATACTTTGCAGTTTGCTAACATTGTTATGGAGAGAGCAAAGAGGAGGTAAAGAGTGCTTAGAGATTTTTTGCCAAATCAGATTTTTCTTCTTCCTAAAGACAAACGTCCTGCAGCGGTAAACGGAGCTGAGCGGGTTGGATGTGGTTTTTCAGTCGGCCATTTTTTTAATATATATATATATATATATATATATATATATATTGAAAAAAGTCTTGATTTACCCAGTGTTCATAAGACTTTGGCTTAAGATAGTTAAAGACTAAACTGCTTTGTGCAGCAGATGAATTTAGACTCAGTCAAACTGAAGATTTATTTTATCAAAGACACAAAGTCTGTCTTTGTGAAACCGGCTCCAGAACTAAGATCTGAGTGAAGATGGAGGTGTGTACATCATACTGAAACATAATGAGCTGCAGTGATTAGTCACTTAACTGATAGTTGTTGACAGACCACAGTTTTAATAATTGATCATTTATTCTTTTCTTCTTTCTTCTTTTTTTTTTTCTGCTGATTAATCAATGAAAATAATAGTTGCGGCTCTCATGAAAGGAACTACCACTGAGTCACACCTCTATTAATACACTTGTTCTCTTACCCCCTTTTTATGCTTTCTGTCTCCACAGCAAGACGATTGTGAGAAGGCCTATTTCAAAATGGACAATGTGCTGATTGATGATCGACGCATCCATGTGGACTTCAGTCAGTCGGTGGCAAAGATCAAATGGAAGGGGAAAGGTACTCGCTCTGAAGTCTATAGGAAACACTGGAGCCTCCTTTTACTGAAGGAGAGGAGAAACACCGTCCCGCAGTTTAAAACAACGCAGGGTTTTTTTTCTCTTATAAAATGAAAAAAGTTATGTTAATAAAATTATGTTTTATTTTTAATTTTACGGAGACTTTAGTTATTTGTGGTGGGATTATGTGATGAATGTTCGAACGTTCTGTCACAGTCATGACCTTCTCTCTCTCCTAGGTGGGAAATACACTAAAGATGACTTCAAAGCGTATGAGAAGGACGTGGAGAACCGGTCCAAACTGGCTCTGAAGGATCAAGCGAAGCCGAAACAGGAGTATCCTTGTGTATTGGTCGTGTTGTGATACATCACTGAAGTATTTCACTGTATATCCTCTGTTGTAGACCTGTTTCCAACCTGCCAATCAACTTCCTGGAGATTTCCGTAACTCTCTCAAAAGTTCCAAGTATGACCTTCTGATCGAGGAGGAAGAGGAGACGACGAGCCACTGGCCCTCGGAGAGGAAGCACAAGGAAAAGAGGCACCATCACCATTCTGATGACGAGGACAGCAGGAAGTCCAAAAAGCACAAGGTATCTTTCCATTTCTTTACCTGTGGGGGGGGGGGGGGGGGGGGGGGTCCTGACAGGAAGTTGTAATCCCCATCTTTCTGCTGCTCCGACGCTTATGTTTGTCTCTCGTCCACACACAGTCACATATTAAACATCTGACTGACTGATTTACTGAACTTTATTATTTGTTTCATAAAACCTTTGGAACTTCCTTTCAGAACTTTTCAGAATAAAAGCTCACAATAGCTTGAAATAAAGCATTGCTGCAAAAAAGGGGAAGAAAAATAAAAAAGGACTTTCTCACGCTTTTTTTTCCTAGGCAAAATCACTAAAGAGGAAGTGATTCTGCAGGTGACTGTTGCTGCCCAGATCTGTTTTAGCAACACACATATTTTTTAATGAAAAAAAGTTACATGAATCATCAGTGATTCAACTATTTTGAATGCAGTTTCAGGGGGCAGCTTCCCGTCTCTTTAGCAGGCTGTAAGAAGTTGTGTCTGTGGTGGAACTGGTTCTCTCACAGTGGCAGCTGCTGGTATTAACCATGTAAACTGGGTTCACAAAGGTCCTCTGTCTCTTCACTCTTAAGTGGCTGAATAATGAACCTGTCAATCACGCATCAAAGGCAACGCCCAGGGAGGAGCAGTTTCCATAGTTAGTTCCTAGAGCCTGGTGTGAAAATAAAGATGATCCAAATCAAATAAAGAAAACACTACAACAGGGAAGCAGTTATCGTTAGTCGCCACCATCTGAACTCGTTTTAAGAAGAATGTTTATGGATTTATCTGGATTATTGTTGAGTAACTTCCACAGAAATACACCAGTGACTTGTGTTAGAAGTCTTCCACATGACTCAGTAAATCTGATTCTCTGAACAAGTTGCTGCATGCATAGATGTTCACACATGAGCTCACTCCCAGTCTCCACCCTGCCGTCTCCACAGTTCAGCCAGAGAAGAAGAGGGAGTGGATACTAACAAAGTGAATATCTAAAAGTCGAAAATGTATTTGTTCATGTATTTATGCATTTATTTGGTTTTGTACTGTCATGTTTTATAAATTAGATCGCAGTAGAGATGCAGACAGGAAATGGTGAGGTAGAGAGACAAATGATAAAGCCTAAAATCTAACCAGGGTCATGGTGATCACAGCATTAAAACCAGTAAACGAATGAAACAGTTTGACTTTAAACATCAGAGATTCACACAGGACACAGGACAGGACGTCTCCAGCTGCCTGGAGCTGAGCGGTCTCACATTTCCTCAGCTTGTTTCTCTGATCCAACTTCAGATCCGAACGTCCGACGACTAAAATCCTTCATCTGGTTCAAATAACGAGCTGATAAACCACCAAGGTGTAAAAAGTGTATGTGGCTTAAAACTGGATAAAAATCAATGTTGAGCTTCTGTCAGACAAAACACACTGACACATGATCGTAGAGGATATGATGTCACTGACACAGATTTATTTTAGACATATAGAACACAGGTCTAGTTGTTTTTGGACATTTTAATGTGAAAAAGTTACAGATTAGAACTTCAAAGGTCACGGTCGTGGTGACCAGTGTTGATCTTCCCTAAATAGAGCAGGACTGAAGTTTGTATTTTTCTGCCTTGGTCCAGACTAAGGGGGAATCATGGGTAAAGTCTTGAGCACAACCTAGTCTCTATGTCACACACTCACATCTTCTCTCACGTTTCCAGGACAGTGACGAGAGCCGGCGAGACAGAAAAATGGGCCGCCAGCGTTCCCGCTCCCGCTCCCGCTCACGTTCCCGCTCCAGAGACAGGGATCACAAACACAGCAAGTCCCGGGTCAAACATGGCAAAGAGGGACGCAACAAAGGCCACAGCTACAAGGACAGGAGCCGCAGCCGCTCCCCGAAGAAGTCCAAGGATAAAGAGAGGAGTAGATACAGATGAAGGGGTGTATCTGTGTGACAGAGCTCCTGAACTGGACTCAGCATGAATGATTTGGCATTTAAATGTTCCTTTAGAATCAGCTGACCTTGACTTTGAGAAGAAATCAGATGACTGTCAAATGCTTGTCACAATGTTTTTTATGTGTATATTAAAACTTGCAAATAATGAGACAGCTGACAGTCATTTATTTCATTTGATTACCACAACAGACTTCCCCCATGTAAATGTTATATACTTCCTCTGCACCTTCCTCATCCTCTCACACTCTGGTGGATGATTAATGTTTCACATTTGACATAAGTAACAGGTGGGGTTTTTTTATGTTTAAGTGTGGGTATGGAAAATCGCTAGGTGGAGTGTCTCTGTGAGGGAATTCACTGGTGTCTCCCTCCACCCACCTCATTTGCTCAAACTCAAACAAATCTCTGGCTGCAAATGCAAACAATGATTCTAGGTGTGGGTGAGAAGACAAAAATACAACACAAAGTGAATTTATAACCGATCCGACCTTCAAACAGTCTGTCTGGCAGCAAAGGACAAAATCAAGTTAGAAAGCTCACAATGACGCACAATAAAATAGTGGTAAAAGTACCGGCACTGACAGCAGCTCAGATCCCTCAGTTCACATGGAACAGTTTCACATGTGCATGAATGTGTATATGCACATGTGAAATACGTTGAACACGAGGTGGAAAATGGGAAACAGGGTTTTTGGAACATGTTTGTGGTGTAATGTGTGATGCCCATGTGAAACTTAACATGAAACTTTGATTCACGTGACATTAACTTCTTCATATATATAATTGGCACTCACGTGTGTCACTATCGTTTTCACATGCAAAGGTTGTATTCACGTGTAGAGTTGAAAAACGTCCTTTTCTGCACGTGTGAATTTTAATAAACACGTGTGTAAAATACAAATGTGAAATTAAGGTTCACATGTGAATAAAAACAAATCACATGTTGAATTTCATGTGCTTTTTCATAAGGGGACTATTAATGATCAAATTTTACATTTCTGTTCATGAGGTCTAGCAGAGCCATCACCATCAGATGAAGCGCTAACAGTCAAATGATGCTAATTATTAGCTGAGTGATTATATTATGATATGTTTGTCTAGGATTAGTAAACTTTACATTTTTCTAACTGTAGATGTAAGAAACAACTTGAATTATCTGTCACATTTAACCACAAGAACAAACACAGCCAGAGTCCCTTGACTTAAATATGTCATTCTCGAGAACGAGTCCCTCGCACATTGTTTTGAGATTTCCGAAAATACATAGTTTTAGTTTTAGTTTTGTGGGTGGAGGAGTGTGTGTAGTCAGCGGAAATGGAAAGCTGAATAAACTCTAGAGGAGGGACTCTGTGACAACTCTGAGTAGAGTGGAAAAAAAGGGTTGCACAGCTTCACTCCCACAGGTGGAAGCACTAGCAGAGACTTCCCCAGACGCCCACGATGTGTGCGCACCTCTTTGTCAACTCTGGACTTCTGTGAAATCATAGAGCATAAGTCAGCACACCGAGACGAGGCCTGGCTGTTTCCAAATGAACCATGTGGTGGTGTTTGCCAGTAATTCTCTGTGACATTTAGTCAATGCTGAGTGCAAACAAAAGATCCAAGTAATATCTAGGTTCACATGAATATGTTACAACTGAAGGAGCCGTTTTCACGCCGGAGGTGTTTCCTCCCTCTCCTCATCATCAGATGTGCTGAGATCGTTCTCTGCTGCTTTACTTTCTTATTCATCTCCTCAGGTTGTTTTTGTAAAAAGAAGAATGTGGATGAATGGTAAGCTGTCCTGCAAGAGCTGACACACATTCCTGTTTGTCCAAATTCCTGACATAGATCACGGTCATGCACACATACCTTCAGTTATGCATTCACTGGTGTACTGTATAGGAGTCACTGATCACTTGTGTTTCCTCTCCCTTTATCTCAGTAGAAGGTCTTGATCTTCTATTAAATGAGCAGTTGTAATTTTATATCACGTTTGTGCCCACTGATTTTTTTTAAGGAAAGCACAAAAACTTTTCATTATATTGAACTTCATCACAGTTCACATTTGAAGAGTGACCCAGAAAAGGCAAAATTTAGAAGAAAATGCAAGCGTTCAAGTTTTTCTAAAAGGCTTTGAAGTGTCCGTTGAAGTGTTAAACAGTTGTCAGTGAGTACAATAACCAGTTAACTGTAGGCAGTGGAAGTGTCGGTGAGTACAATAGCCCAAGGGCGTAGGTTTGGTCTCAACATTGGTGTGGATGCAAAAACACCGCTGCCCCTCCAAAACAAAGACCCTGAACCCTGAACCTTTTGACTGTGCGGCAACAATTCTAACCACTGCATCACCGTGGCACCTCGTAAATGAATCTTTATATAATGAGACATTAAACATCAAAATATAGGAAGGCATAAAATGTCATAAAAATGTCATAGTATAGTAAGGAGGGAGGAAGCTGTAGTACTCTGAGAGAACCCACACAGGCAGAGGGTGAACATGAAAAAACACACAGAAAAGCCCCAGGCCCAGGGATTGAACCTTCTGACAATGAGGCAACAGTTCTAACCACCGGACTACCGTGCTCCCTCATTATTGAATGACTGTTTAATGAGGCATAAAAACATTAACATATAGTAAGATATAAAAGAGTCATAGTATAGTAAGGATGATGTTTCTCAGAAGGGAGCGCAGGAGACGACCTACATGTGAAGTCTACACTGAATCCACATCCTGGACGATGGACGTGCAATACACCTCTACATTCCAGTGTTTATTAATGCACAAATAAAGATATATATTTATTGATGTCACTGCAGTGAATGCTGTCTACTGTGTTTTCTTTCAGACCCACTGACAATATTTAATCATAGTATATCAAGACATAAAAACGTCAAAAAATGTCATAGTATAGTAAGACATAAAAATGTCATAGTATAGTAAGTCATAAAAATGTCAGTATAGTAAGGCATAAAAATGTCATAGTATAGTAAGTCATAAAAATGTCAGTATAGTAAGTCATAAAAATGTCATAGTATAGTAAGTCATAAAAATGTCAAGTATAGTAAGTCATAAAAATGTCATTGTATAGTAAGACATAAAAATGTAAAAAAAAGTAATAAAAATGTCATAGTATAGTAAGACATAAAAACGTCAAAAAATGTCATAGTATAGTAAGACATAAAAATGTCAAAAAAAGACATAAAAATGTCATTGTATAGTAAGACATAAAAATGTAAAAAAAAGTAATAAAAATGTCATAGTATAGTAAGACATAAAAACGTCAAAAAATGTCATAGTATAGTAAGACATAAAAATGTAAAAAAAAGTCATAAAAATGTCATAGTATAGTAAGTCATAAAAATGTCATAGTATAGTAAGGCATAAAAATGTCATAGTATAGTAAGGCATAAAAATGTCAAAAAATGTCATAGTATAGTAAGACATAAAAACGTCAAAAAATGTCATAAAAATGTCATAGTATAGTAAGTCATAAAAATGTCATAGTATAGTAAGGCATAAAAATGTCATAGTATAGTATGGCATAAAAATATCATAGTATAGTAAGACATAAAAATGTCAAAAAAAGTCATAAAAATGTCATAGTATAGTAAGACATAAAAACGTCAGAAAATGTCATAGTATAGTAAGACATAAAAATGTCATAGTATAGTAAGGCATAAAAATGTCATATTATAGTAAGGCATAAAAATGTCATAGTATAGTAAGACATAAAAATGTCATAGTATAGTAAGGCATAAAAACGTCAAAAAAAGTCATAAAAATATCATAGTATAGTAAGACATAAAAATGTCAAAAAAAGTCATAAAAATGTCATAGTATGGTAAGACATAAAAACGTCAGAAAATGTCATAGTATAGTAAGACATAAAAATGTCATAGTATAGTAAGACATAAAAATGTCATAGTATAGTAAGGCATAAAAATGTCATATTATAGTAAGGCATAAAAATGTCATAGTATAGTAAGACATAAAAATGTCATAGTATAGTAAGGCATAAAAACGTCAAAAAAAGTCATAAAAATGTCATAGTATAGTAAGACATAAAAATGTCATAGCATAGTAAGGCATAAAAACGTCAAAAAAAGTCAGAAAAATGTCATAGTATAGTAAGCCATAAAAATGTCATAGTATAGTAACGCATAAAAATGTCAAAAAATGTCATAGTATAGTAAGACATAAAAATGTCATAGTATAGTAAGACATAAAAATGTCAAAAAAAAGTCATAAAAATGTCATAGTATAGTAAGACATAAAAATGTCAAAAAAAAGTCATAAAATGTCATAGTATAGTAAGTCATAAAAATGTCATAGTATAGTAAGTCATAAAAATGTCAAAAAAAGTCATAAAAATGTCATAGTATAGTAAGTCATAAAAATGTTAAAAAAAAGTCATAAAAATGTCATAGTCTAGTAAGGCATAAAAACGTCAAAAAATGTCGTAGTATAGTAAGACATAAAAATGTCATAGTATAGTAAGGCATAAAAACGTCAAAAAAAAGTCAGAAAAATGTCATAGTATAGTAAGACATAAAAATGTCAAAAAATGTCATAAAAATGTCATAGTATAGTAAGCCATAAAAATGTAAAAAAAAAAGTCATAAAAATGTCATAGTATAGTAAGACATAAAAATGTCAAAAAAAAGGCATAAAATGTCATAGTATAGTAAGTCATAAAAATGTCAAAAAAAGTCATAAAAGGTCATAGTCTAGTGAGGCATGAAAAAGTCAAAAAATGTCATAGTATAGTAAGACATAAAAATGTCATAGTATAGTAAGACATAAAAATGTCATAGTATAGTAAGGCATAAAAACGTCAAAAAAAGTCATAAAAATGTCATAGTATAGTAAGACATAAAAATGTCAAAAAATGTCCAAAAATGTCATAGTATAGTAAGACATAAAAATGTCAGTATAGTATGGCATAAAAATAGTCATAGTATAGTAAGACATAAAAAATGTCAAAAAAAGTCATAAAAATGTCATAGTATAGTAAGACATAAAAACGTCAAAAAATGTCATAGTATAGTTAGTCATAAAAATGTCATAGTATAGTAAGTCATAAAAATGTCAAAAAAGTCATAAAAATGTCATAGTATAGTAAGGCATAAAAATGTCAAAAAAAAAGTCATAAAAGGTCATAAAAGGTCATAGTCTAGTGAGGCATGAAAACGTCAAAAAATGTCGTAGTATAGTAAGGCATAAAAACGTCAAAAAAAGTCATAAAAATGTCATAGTATAGTAAGACATAAAAATGTCATATTATAGTAAGGCATGAAAATGTCAAAAAATGTCATAGTATAGTAAGGCATAAAAATGTCAAAAAATGTCATAGTATAGTAAGTCATAAAAATGTCATATTATAGTAAGGCATGAAAATGTCAAAAAATGTCATAGTATAGTAAGGCATAAAAATGTCAAAAAATGTCATAGTATAGTAAGACATAAAAATGTCAAAAAATGTCATAAAAATGTCATAGTATAGTAAGTCATAAAAATGTCATATTATAGTAAGGCATGAAAATGTCAAAAAATAGTAAGGCATAAAAATGTCAAAAAATGTCATAAAAATGTCTTAGTATAGTAAGACATAAAAATGTCAAAAAAAAGTCATAAAGGGCGTCGTGTGGCGTAGTGGTCTAAGCAGGCGCCCCATGTGTAGAGGCTACAGTCCTCGCTGCAGTTGGCCCCGGTTCGGGTCCCGCATCGGACGGCCTTTACTGCATGTCATTCCCCCTCTCTCTGCCTCCTCATTTCCTGTCTCTCTCCACTATCCTGTCCAATAAAGGCACAAAAGCCCAAAAACATATCTT